>NC_088390.1:367500-552500 GCF_037993035.2 Macaca fascicularis | reverse complement strand
GGGCAGGGAACGTTCCAGAATTTAGAGTTAATCTTACTACCTTTGTGAATTCTGTCACCTCCCCCAGAAAAGAAAGGACGGTCCGTGCCCGCCTGACAAACGTGCTGAAAAGGATCCTTGTTGTCATTGTCTCGTTTTCTCCTGCGATGTAAAGCCCAGTGGTGCGGATTCAGGTGCCTGGAAACCCTGGTGACTGTACATGGGCCTGCGATGGGGCACAGGAGAGCCTGGGAGGCCGTGCGGGAGGCACACGCAGGGGTGAGGTCCGGGAGGCCACGCGGGAGGCACACGCAGGGGTGAGGTCCGGGAGGCCACGCGGGAGGCACACGCAGGGGTGAGGTCCGGGAGGCCACGCGGGAGGCACACGCAGGGGTGAGGTCCGGGAGGCCACGCGGGAGGCACACGCAGGGGTGAGGTCCGGGAGGCCACGCGGGAGGCACACGCAGGGGTGAGGTCCGGGAGGCCACGCGGGAGGCACACGCAGGGGTGAGGTCCGGGAGGCCGTGCGGGAGGCACACGCAGGGGTGAGGTCCGGGAGGCCGTGCGGGAGGCACACGCAGGGGTGAGGTCCGGGAGGCCGTGCGGGAGGCACACGCAGGGGTGCGGTCCGTGAGGCCGTGTGGGAGGCACACGCAGGGGTGCGGTCCGTGAGGCCACGCGGGAGGCACACGCAGGGGTGAGGTCCGGGAGGCCACGCGGGAGGCACACGCAGGGGTGAGGTCCGGGAGGCCACGCGGGAGGCACACGCAGGGGTGAGGTCCGGGAGGTCACGCGGGAGGCACACGCAGGGGTGAGGTCCGGGAGGCCACGCGGGAGGCACACGCAGGGGTCAGGCCTGTGAAGTCATGTGGGAGGCGCATGCAGGGATGAGGTCTGGGAGGTGATGTGGGAGGCGCACGCAGGGGTGAGGTCTGGGAGGCGATGTGGGAGGCACACGCAGGGGTGAGGTCCGGGAGGCCATGCGGGAGGCACACGCAGGGGTGAGGTCTGGGAGGTCATGCGGGAGGCACACGCAGGGGTGAGGTCTGGGAGGCCATGTGGGAGGCACACGCAGGGGTCAGCTGCCCCAGGGCCCCAGGTTTCCAGCCTTGGCCTGTCCTCTTTCACCTGGCCCACGGGCGATGTGTGCTGTGCTGGCCTTTCTGCAGAGGACAGTGTGGTCAGGGGACCGCGGGGGCTGTCAGAGCCCCAGCCCTTTGCTCCATACCAGGGCAGCCGTTTCCAGTCCTGAGGGTCGCACTGATCCTGGCTGGGGCTTGCTGTCGTGCTAGGAGAAGCACGGGACGGAAGTCCTTCAGGCAGACGCTGCTCTCAGACGTCAGAGGGGCAGGACACTCTGAATGCAGATGTGGGTTCTGAGGGCTCCTCTCTCTCTGAATTCCCGCAGCATTTAGTAGGAGGCCGTGCCGTTTGGTGTCTTATTGTTTATGGTCGAACGCGGGCTGCCTGGAGTGTCGTCTCCAATACTAATAATGACGCCAGCGTCCTGCATGAAGCCGGTGTTGACGGCACAGTCAGGAACCTCCCGTGTAATTTCTGTTACCACCAGGGGAAGTGAGCAGCGCAGATTAGGTGATAGACATGTAAGAGTTGATAAAACCTCAGACTGGCCGGGGTAAGGACTTGCGGGGCTGTGTGTGTTTAACTTGTTTCCCTTCACAGTCACGTCGCTGGTGCGAGCTGGGACTGCGAGTCTGGCTTCTGATCTCTAATTCCATACTCTGTTCACGACAGGGTGCAGCTAACTGTATTCTGAATTCTCTCAGCAAAGGCTGTCTTATTCTTCCCTGGTATTTCATGTCTGTCATCTATCTGTCTATTCATTTATTCCTCTATCTTGTTCTATAAAAGAATTGAGGGTACTTACAAGAATATATTTATAACTCTCTCTATATTGTACGTCTATAAGAAATATAAAGGCTGGGTGTGGTGGCCCATGCCTGTAATCCCAGCACTCTGGGAAGCGGAGGCAAGAGGATTGCCTGAGCCCAGGAGTTCAAGACCAGCGTAGGCAACATAGTGAGACCCTGTCTCTGAAAAAAAAAAAAAAAGGGAGAAGAAACATAAGAAATAAATATAAAAAGACATGTTAATGGCTGGGCACGGTGGTTCATGCCTGTAATCCCAGTGCTTGGGGAGGCCCCGGCAGGTGGATTGCTTGAGTCCAGGAGTTTGAGCCAAGCCTGGGCAACATAGTGAGACCCTGTCTCTATTTTTTTTAAAAAAGATATATTCATAGACAAAAGGTAAAGTAGGTATTACATACTGGACCTATACGTAGATATTTTATATTGATATATGTGTGTATGTCTGTTTACATATGTCTATACATATATGTGTGTATGTTTATGTACCTGTAGCTAAATAGAAATCATAAAAATAAGATCAGGAAAGACATAGATGTAGATTATCTAGAAGGCTGAAGCCAGGGGGAGCGTGAGACCCCCTATTCGGGCCATCGAGCTGTATACAGTTTGCTGTATTTGAGCCACACATTTAGCTCTGAGCTAATGAGCAGTCGAGGCAGGAAAAAAGAAATCAGTGACCTGGTTCAGGTGGCCCCTGAGGAAAGGGCGGCAGATGCGGATGCTCGTCCAGGCAATTAGACCTGAAGGAGGTTTCTTGCCTGAGTGGTCATTTGTGGGGCCCTGGGTGACAAGGAAAATACGTGGCCAATGTGCCTCTGTGTGTTCTGCCGTCGCCTGGCGGACACCACCGATCCGTCAGGGCTGTTCCCCCCGAGCGCAGAGGCGGCCTCGCTGGGTGTCTGTGCCTGGCGCTCCGGGGCTGGAGTCTGCAGGGAGACAAAACCCGCTTGCTCTGCAGCTCGAGGGCTGCTGGTGATGTCAGGGAGGCTGTGAGGGGTTCTGAGCGGAGATCCTCTCAAGTCCTGGCGAGCGCCTCTGCGCGGGTGACACGGGTGACACGGGTGGGCCCCGTAGGAGGCGTGAGGGCTGGAAAATGCCCCTGGTTGCCAGTCGGAGGGACCCATCGGGGTGACACGGGTGGGGAAGTTGTGTGTGGAGCGACACGGGGCACACGCTTGGAATTTCTGGCTTGTTAGCCGCTCATTTGTTCCACACATGTTCAGCAACCACCAATTATGTGCCTGGAGAGCTGCCCGACTCGCACTGCTCACCCCTCTGGCCCCAGTCGAACGTCGCTTTCTGAGTCTCCTCCCCCACCTCCTCCGTCTGCACTGACGCTCGCCTCTCCATCACCTCCACCTTCTATCCCAGCCGATATCGCCGCTTGTCCTGACGTATTTGCTGGTGTTTATTTGCTTCGTGTTTTGTTTTCTCTCCGAGATGGGAGTTCCAGGACGGCAGGGACAGTGTCTGTCTTGCTCATCACTGCGTCCCCAGTCCTAGCGTGGGCTCTAGCACATAGGACGCGCTCAATTAGTATTTGTGGAATGAATGAAAGTATAAAAAGGATACAGAGAGGAGTCCGGTAGAAGATAAGTACATGAACAAATACAGCATAAGCTCAGCAGGAAGCAAAGGGACAGGCAACTAGTTATGGGAGTTTGGGCTGGGAGAGGTTCCTTCCAGGAGGGTAGGGAGGTCAAGAAAGGCCTCCCGGTGGAGGACATTTGCTGGGTCCGGAAGGATGAGGTGGAGGGAGGGGCGCCTGGGGCCCTGGGGATAGCAGGAGCAAAGGCAGAGGCAGACCTGGAGGGGAGAAGAACCAGATTTTGCTTGAGGTGCCCCTAGGGCAGTGGTGGGGAGGAGCGGCCACCCAGGAAGGGTGGATCTGAGGCGGCTGCAGGAGCTCCACACAGCAGACCAGCTGGGCAGGTTGGGGAGAAGCAGAGATGAGTGGAGCGCAGGGTGAGAGGGGCCTTGGGTAGGCAGGGCAGGAAAAAGAACAGCTAGGGGAACCGGGCAGGCCCGAGTTGTGGCCCGGGGGTGGTGGAGGCAATGCCCCGCGAGAATGCACAGCCTTGACTCCCCAGCTCGGTTTATATCCTGCCTCTTCCACGCGTGTTGGTCCTTGAGGACTGCCGTCCAGCAGGCCCTGGCCCCAGGACCCCACACCAGCCCCAGCTATGCCAGCTGCCTTCCCGCTGGCCTGGCCCTGCCCTCCAGAACCCCGCACCAGCCCCAGCTGTGCCAGCTGCCTTCCCGCTGGCCTGGCCCTGCCCTCCAGGACCCCGCACCAGCCCCAGCTGTGCCAGCTGCCTTCCCGCTGGCCTGGCCCTGCCCTCCAGGACCCCGCACCAGCCCCAGCTGTGCCAGCTGCCTTCCCGCTGGCCTGGCCCAGCCCTCCAGAAAGCCTTCATGCAGCCGGTTGTCCAGGGAACACCATGACCCACACATTACTAATGTTAAAATATGAATCGATCACATCTGTAGCATGTTATCTTGAGCACACCTTCTTGTAATGCTTTGATTTTGCAATTATAGGTTTATTTTCTTCATTTCTCTTGAGCTTTTTAAGGTGTTTTCTGTCACTCAGCTGAGGACTTTAAATTTCCTATTTATATTAATGATCACATTATTTCATATACGAGTCATTCAGCTCAGCCCTTTTTGGCTCCTTCTTGCACCTCTCACGTGTGGATTTATTAGGCAATTCAGCACCTACTTTCACGTGCAGACTCAACTGGCGAGATTTTACCTGGAGGGTGAGGACATGTCATGGCCATGGGGCCCTGTTGTTCGCAGTCCCTGGGTCAGAGGATGGTGCCGGATGGGCAGGTGCTACGGATGTGCACACCGCCCTCGGGTTAGCGAGGGCGCACCTGTTAGTATGTGTGGTGTGCGGTCTCCTGTGAGGATGTCGGGCACCTGTTAGCATGTGTGGTGTGCGGTCTCCTGTGAGGACGTCGGGCGCACCTGTTAGTATGTGTGGTGTGCGGTCTCCTGTGAGGATGTCGGGCACCTGTTAGCATGTGTGGTGTGCGGTCTCCTGTGAGGACGTCGGGCACCTGTTAGCATGTGTGGTGTGCGGTCTCCTGTGAGGACGTCGGGCACCTGTTAGTATGTGTGGTGTGCGGTCTCCTGTGAGGACGTCGGGCGCACCTGTTAGTATGTGTGGGGTGTGGTCGCCGTTCTCAGCTGTGCAGAGGACAACACTCAGGGCTCGTCACACCTTCGTGACTGGTGCCCCCTGGACCTTCAGCAGAGCTGGCCTCTCCATGAAGCAACCTCTGGACACACGTGGAAACCAGCCTCTCGCGGCCGTGCCCGCCCCAGGGACCGACCGAGATCAGCTCCGGTCACCGACACAGTCCTCCCGTGTCTCTGGCCTCTGGTCTCTGGATCTGCACGTCTGGCCCTGACGTCTGCATCGAGCCTCTGTCCCTGCTGGGTTCAAGTCTCTTTTCCAGAAACTTGACTTGGCTCAAGCATCTGCTTGATTTGGTGTCACTTGCGTTTCTGAACTTGGTCCTCCCGGCCTGTGGTCCTGCCAGGGGAAGAGCAGAGTGGCCAGGCCGGGCCCTGGCAAAGGAGGCATCTCTGCTGCACACACGGCACACGTGCAGGACGGAGACCAGCTGATTGCCTGGGTGTGTGTGTGTGTGGGGTCCCGCTCACTCAGAGACGGCTGCTAGCACATTCCACGCTTCCCCTTCCCTTCCCTTCCCTTCCCTGCCCTTCCCTCCCCTCCCCTCCCCTCCCCTCCCCCCTCCCCCTCCCCTCCCCTCCCCCCTCTCCCCTCCCCTCCCCCCTCCCCTCTCCCCTCCCCTCCCCCCTCCCCCCTCCCCCCTCCCCTCCCCTCCCCCCTCCCCTCCCCTCCCCTCTCCCCTCCCCTCCCCCTCCCCTCCCCCTCCCCTCCCCCTCCCCCCTCCCCTCCCCTCCCTCCCCCTCCCCTCCCCACCTCCCCCCTCCCCTCCCCACCTCCCCTCCCCTCCCCACCTCCCCTCCCCTCCCCACCTCCCCTCCCCTCCCCTCCCTCCCCCCCTCCCTCCCTTCTCTTCCCTTCCCTTCTCTTTTTTTGATACGGACTCTCTCTCTGTGTCGCCCAGGCTGGAGTGCAGTGGCACGATCTTGGCTCACTGCCAGCTCCACCTCCTGGGTTCAAGAGATTCTCCTGCTTCATGAAGCCTCCTGAGTAGCTGGGACGACAGGGGCCCAGGACCATGCCTGGCTAAGCCTCGGCCTCCCAAGGTGCTAGGGTTACAGGCGTGAGCCATTGTGCCTGGCCTCCCTATGAATTTTATTTTATTTTTTAAAATTTAAGACAAGGTCTCACTCTGTCACCGAGGCTGGAGTACGGTGGCTAGATCATGGCTCACAGCAGCCTCAAACTCCTGGGCTCAAGCCCCTCTCCCACCTCAGCCTCCTGAATGGCTGGGGCTACACCATTGCCACCACGCCCGGCTAATTTTTGTGTGTTTAGTAGAGATGGGGTTTCACCATGTTGGCCAGGCTGGTCTCAAACTCCTGACCTCAGGTGATCCGCCCGCCTCAGCCTCCTGAGTAGCTGGGGTTACAGGTGTGAGCCACTGCACCGGCCTCCTTTCACCCTTTCATATAACCAGAAGCATATATCAGCGCTTCTCAACTTTTTTTTTTTTTTTTTTTGAGACAGAGTCTCGCTCTGTCGCCCAGGCTGGAGTGCAGTGGCCGGATCTCAGCTCACTGCAAGCTCCGCCTCCCGGGTTCACGCCATTCTCCTGCCTGAGCCTCCCGAGTAGCTGGGACTACAGGCGTCCGCCACCTCGCCTGGCTAGTTTTTTTGTATTTTTTAGTAGAGACGGAGTTTCACCGTGTTAGCCAGGATGGTCTGGATCTCCTGACCTTGTGATCCGCCCGTCTCGGCCTCCCAAAGTGCTGGGATTACAGGCTTGAGCCACCGCGCCCGGCCACTTCTCAACTTTTTTACTGCAGGATCTTTTCTTCAAATGAAATCCTACCTGGAAGCCCGATAGATGAAGAAGAAAAAGCTGAGTTGCTCTGAGTTGAGCTGTAATAGCCCCGTTGTTCCCAGCCCCCTGCTTCTACCTGCACAGTCCTGAAGAGGTACCCGGCACCCCTGGCTCCGTGGATCCCAGTTTGAGAGCCTCTTGGCGATTATATCCCTCTGTCTGTCTGTCTCTCGGCAGCACCTGCTGCTGCTCCCATGGGGATACGTTGCTGATGATGTTTTGTTTTGTTTTTTTTAAGCATCAAAACATTTTCTTTTTTCCATCAGTAGCTTGTTGGCACCATGAAAAGGTCAACAAAGAGCTCCTTGCCATCCTCCTCCTCTCTGCAGGAGGACGTCAGGCTGCAAACGCTCCCTCGCTGTGCCAGGGTTCATTTCATTACCCTTGTCCTCCTGGAGGCACCTCCGGGAAGCTGCTCCGTTTGCACGTCTGTCAGGTTGTCTGTGCTTCAGTTTGCCTTCCTCCCGAACAGCCGCCCCCAGAAGGGGCCCGGTCCAGGCAGCCGGGGCTTCGGGAAGTGATGGGATGCTGACGCCCCGTCCCCACCCCACGGCTGTAAGGACTGTATTGGATGCCTTTTCAGAAAATGTGCCCTTTCTAACCAAAAAAAAAAAATGCTTGAAATGTGTAAAAGTGGCCAGACGAACATTCCCACAGAGGGCTGCGGTCTAAGAGGAAGCGTCCCAAGTCGGCTCAGTTTTGGACTCTGTGACTGGGAGACGTGGTGGGGCCTTGCCTGGCTTGCGTCCACGAGGAGAATCCAGGCCTTGGTTTGGCTCCAGCTGGGCCTGCCTGGTGGCTGCCACTTATTGACTTAAGTCCCAGTGATTCAGCTCCTCATCTGGACGCCGCGGGTCTCCCCTGACAGCGGCGGTGGGAGGGAGAGCGGCCTCCTCCTCCCCTGTGCGGGGCCTTGTCTGGGTGAAGCCCCTCCATTCCCGGTAGGTGTCTGGGTCTCATGACTCCCCCTGGAGCGTTGAAACATCAGAAGACGCCTCCGTTTTCCTGGGGTGCACGCAGGGATTCTCCCAGAACTTTGCTAACTTCCGGGAAAAAGGTTTGTGTCTGCGTTGGGAGAGCGTCTGGTTAATCGTTGACTGGAAACTCGCTTTTCTAGGCTGTCGCAGGTCCTCGAGAGGCAGCCGGGGCTGGAGAACAGGCTTTGTGCCCCGCTGGTGCCTCCAGTGCTCTTTCCTGTGGTCCTTTGAAACACCCCAGTGGACAGAGATGGATTTGGGGTGCGGGGCGGCGGGGTTGTGTGCTAGCAGCAGATGGGCCTGGGGTCAGGCAGAGAATGGGGGCCACGCAGCTGAGCAGACTGGAACATACTGCTTGTGTTGCGTGTTATGCTGTGGGCAGGACCGGCCCAGGGGCTGCAGGCTCTGCGCTCCCTCCCCTGGGATACTCACCTTCGGTGACAAGTCCCCAGATAACTGTGAGATGGGGCCAAAACACCTAAGGGCCCCAAAGAAAGCAAAAAAATAAGGTGCCAAGGCCACGTGTCTTAGAGCAGGAGGGGTTTTGAAGACTTTAGAAGGCCGTGTGGCCAGCGGACTTGGTCAGGAGCAACTGTCAGGACTGAGCACTCCCCAAACCCATACGCAGGGGTTCCAGGACCCTTGCCCCTCGAGGTGCTGTTCCATTTACAACCTATATATAGGTTTACCTTGTCAGGCACACAGACAAGCATTTCAGTGTTTTCCTGTTGATTTATTTTCATGTGTATTAGAACATAACTTGTTTTTTTTCAGTTGCCTTCTATTTATGGCATATGGGATGGTTTTTCTATTTATGGTGGAGATACGAAGTTTCCTTTGAAAATAAATTTGTTCAAGTAAAGGAGTGGGTTGATTTAAAGGGAAATATTAAGTAAAGAATAGTACAGGAGCCGCACGGGGATGGCAGGTGGCACGTGGATGCCCGCACTTTGGAAATTGTGTGCTGGAGGAATTCAGAGATGAGAAAAAGAAAGGATCATGGAAGAGACGGGTGGGGTGCGGGAGGAGTGAAACCCAGCTAGGTGGAGATGGAGGGTGAGTCTGTACTTACAGGTCCAGAAATGTGGGCACGATTCTTGGTGTGGTCTATTTTGGCTGCAGCGGGCGAGTCCCGCAGGGAACGGAGGGTAGGGTGGGACTGTATTGTGGAGGACCATCAGTCTCAGGGTGTGGCCTCTGAACTTTTCAGGAGGCAGTGGGAGCCATTGAGGGTGCTTGAGGAGGGGAGTGTTTCTTGATGGTCCTTGAAAAGTCTCGTTTTACCAGGACTGAAGGCAGATAACTAGTCAGGGGCCCAAGTAGAGAGGGTTTCAGAAGCCGACTAGGGCCATAGCCAAAGTCAAGCCGCCCAGCCACCCAGGCCATCCCGTACTGGCTTGGAGGGCAGCCTAGAGGCGCTGGAGTGAGGCGGGTCGGAGGTGGACGAGCTGAGCCCTGGCCCTCTGTGGGGAGGCCGTGGGTGATGGGCAGGTCAGAAGTTGTGCATGGAGTCCTGGACGGGAGGGGCAGCTTCTCCTGGCTGGGCTGGGAAGAGATGGTAAGAGCTACTCAGTGACCTCTTCCTGGAGCCTCCTGGCCTAGCACGGAGTGTTGTGGAATGTTCTGGAATGTTCTGGAATGTTCTGGGGGAAGTGGGTGCGGTCGGCTGAAGGAAGCTCCCTCTGGGCCAGAGTTCATGTGGGAGGAGGAAGTCCGCTGTTTCCTGCCCTCTGGTTTGGCCCAGATGCCCTTGGCTGACGGCCCCAGGCCAGGATTTCATTCATCATCAGGGTCTGCCATTGTTTTAAGCTCCCATTTCATCCTTTGAGTGTGGAGAAGTTCACCAGCATTCAGGGGCCAGCTTGGTTTAAAAAACAGGTTTGTTTTGTTTTGTTTTGTTTTGTGAGGGCCTGCTACACACCAGATACTGTGTTTGGAACTTTTTTGTTGTTGTTGTTTTTTTGAGATGGGGTCTCGCTATGTCACCAGGCTGGAGTGCAGTGACGCGAACTCAGCTCACTACAACCTCCGCCTTCTGGGTTTAAGTGATTCCCGTGCCTCAGCCTCCTCAGGAGCTGGGATTACAGGCACACATCACCACGCCCAGCTAATTTTTGTATTTTTAGTAGACATGGGGTTTCACCATGTTGGCCAGGATGGTCTCGATCCCTTGACCTCATGATCCGCCCACCTCGGCCTCCCAAAGTGCTGGGATTACAGGCGTGAGCCACCATGCCCGGATAATTTTTGTATTTTTAGTAGAGATGGGGTTTCATTATGTTGGCCAGGCTGGTCTCAATCTTGTGATCCGCCCGCCTCAGCCTCCTGAAGCGCTAGGATTACAGGCGTGAGCCACCGCACCCAGCCTGGAACTTTTACTCGGTTACCACAATTCACTATGGACAAATCCTGTTGAGAAATGCATTATTTATTACTGCTGTCGTACAGAGGAAGAAATGGAGTGGAGGGACGTGTAACAAGCCCCAAAGTAAACCGCTGGTGAGCCGTAGAGTCCAATTGCAAACTTACGCCTCTGAAAAGAAGGCCGTGTCTGCAGTAGTGAGGCTGTGGACACGCTGTTTAACTTGGAGGAAGCTAATTGGCCTCTGTGCTCGTGTGTGTGGATGTGGGCTGTCCCTGCAGTGTGCTGGGCACATCTGTAATATCGGGGTGCTGAGGGCACTCGCTGGGATTGCAGGGGAGATTGTGAGTGATGATATAGGTAAGGTGTTATAGAAATGTCAGCTACTGCTGCTATTACTATATAAAACCAGAGTTGCAGAATCCTGGACTCGATTTTACTGGAAGACGTTTTTGGAAGGAATATCTCTTAGGGTGGAGAAGAAGCATTATTCTCATTAAATTGAATTAATTAATCAGTACATTTTTAACATTTATTTCTATTAAAAAGTTTTTTATACAGATGGGGTCTTGCTACATTGCCCAGGTTGGTCTCGAACTCCTGGCCTCAAGCAATCCTCCCACTTTGGCCTCCTAAAGGGTTGGGATTACAGGCGTGGTCCACTGTGCCCAGTCATTTTAATTTTAAAAATCATCAATATATGGTGGGATAGAACGTGAATTTAACCTTAAAGCCGTTTTGAGTTTGGGCTGGTGATTTCTGGGCACGCTCCTGGTCCCTGGATGTTGGGAGATGTGGGTGACGTGGGGAAGGGGAGGGTCTGTTCACTGTCCTCTCTTTTCAGCCTGACTTCAGTGAAAGCTCAAAGTGCACTTGGCTATTTCTACGGCTTCAGCACTCCTAGCTCTGCCCAAGAGGGTGCCAGCGAGCTGTGACCTCAGGGCAGTCACTAACCTGCCCAGACCAGTTTCCCTCCCGCCCAGCTACCCTCGTTCCCTGAGTGAGTTTCCTCTTCCTTTCTGGCACTTCTGGGAGGACAGTTCTCTCCCTGGAATGCCGCCTTCTGCCTGCCAAGTCCCTCCTTTTCCCTCTGAGCCCTGCACCACGTTCTTCTCTTTGAAGCCCCCCGGGACTGCCACAGAGCAAGATCTTCCCTGCGCCTTCTCTTTGCTCCCGGTGTTCTTTGCATGGCCCCAGCATTTATTGGAGCCACTGTCCGAGTCATTCGGGATTCATCTCGTGCACCGTGCACTACGCACTGGTTCTTTGGAGGCAGCACAATGGAGGTGACCCTTCTCCCCGTGCACCTTCCAGAGATTGACACGTAAACAAAGAAATAAACACAGATTCCAGCTGTGATGCCTGTGATGAAGAATAAGAATTGGGGCCCAGTATTTGTTGACCTTTCAACGTTGTGCAGTCCCAAGGGAGGGCTGCATGGTGGGGATGGGAACACAGGCATGGACAGTACGTGCCTTCCTCCTTTGGCAAACAGGGATGACGAGCTCCTGTGGTTAATCCACACAAAAGCGTTCGGGACGGTGTGACACGCAAAGGTAATATTAGTGGCATGGCAAGATTCTTCCCCATTGATGATGATGGATGTGGTGTTTTTTTTCCTCTATGAAGAAGAAAATTTAAATTTTTTTCATTGCATTTGGTAGCACTTTTTTGTTTTTTTGAACAGTGTTAGGATTACAGAAAAAAATTGAACAAGAAGTACAGAGTTCCCGTCTAACCTTTTTTTTTTTTTTTTTTTTTGAGGCGGAGTCTCGCTCTGTCACCCAGGCTGGAGTGCAGTGGCCGGATCTCAGCTCACTGCAAGCTCCGCCTCCCGGGTTCCCGCCATTCTCCTGCCTCAGCCTCCCGAGTAGCTGGGACTACAGGCGCCCGCCACCTCGCCCGGCTAGTTTTTTGTATTTTTAGTAGAGACGGGGTTTCACCGTGTTAGCCAGGATGGTCTCGATCTCCTGACCTCGTGATCCGCCCGTCTCGGCCTCCCAAAGTGCTGGGATTACAGGCTTGAGCCACCGCGCCCGGCCATCCCGTCTAATCTTTTACCTCTTTCAATTTCCCATGATTAACATCTTGCTTTGGTGTGGTACATTTGTTACAATAAACGTGGTAATACTGATACATTGTTATTAACCAAGATGTATAGTGTACACTTAGGGTTCTATCTTGGAGGTGTAGGTTCTGTCGCTTCAAAAAATGTGTAAAGACATGTGTAGAGAATAATAACTTCACTGCCTTCCAAATCCCCTGCAATCCATTTCCTCGTTCTTCCCGTTCCACCCCCAAATCCCTGGTCTTTTTGTTGTCTCCATAGTTTGGCATTTTTCAGAATGTAATAGACGTAGTTGGAACCGTGCCGTAAGTAGCCCTTTCAGTCTGGTTTCCTTCTCTTAGCAGCATGCATTTAAGATTCCTCCATGTCTGTCTGTGGCTTGCCAGCTCTTTTTTTTTTTTTTCTTTTTTAACTCCTTCTTACAGGGAAGGGTTACCCTATAGACAGTGTGCCCAGAGTAGCCTCATTTTTCTTTTTCTTTCTTTTTTTTTTTTTTGAGACGGGGTCTCGCTCTGTGGTCCAGGCTGGAGTGCAGTGGCCGGATCTCAGCTCACTGCAAGCTCTGCCTCCCGGGTTCACACCATTCTCCTGCCTCAGCCTCCCGAGTAGCTGGGACTACAGGCGCCAGCCACCCCGCCCGGCTAGTTTTTTTGTATTTTTAGTAGAGACGGGGTTTCACCGTGTTAGCCAGGATGGTCTCGATCTCCTGACCTCGTGATCCGCCCGTCTCGGCCTCCCAAAGTGCTGGGATTACAGGCTTGAGCCACCGCGCCCGGCCCATTTTTCTTTTAATTAATTAAATTAAATAATTTTTTTTTTTTTGTGGAGACGGGATTTCGCTATTATGCCCAGGCTGGTCTTGAATTCCTAGCCTCAAGTAATCCTTCCACGTCGGCCTCCTAAAATGCTGGGGTTACAGGCATGAGCCATCCTGCCCAACCTTACTAGCTCATTTTTTTTTAATCGCTGAATTATGCTTCATCGTATGAATATATGGTACCATATTTTGTTTATTCACCTGATGAAGGACATCTTGGTTGCTTCAAGGTTTTTGCAACTATGTGTAAAAATTTAGTAAACATGAGGGTGCCGGTTCTTGAACAGAGATAACTGTTCATTTGCATAAATGGTCAGTTCATTTACATAAACAGTCATGCATTTGCATAAACGGTCAGTTCATTTGCATATACCAAGGAACGTGCTTGCTGGATCCTTCGGTAAGAGTATAGTCAACTTTGTAACAAAATACCTTCCCAAGTGGCTGTACTGGTTTTTTTTTTTTTTTTTTTTTTTTGTAACGGAGTCTTGCTCTGTCACCCAGGCTGGAGCTGAGTGTGGTTGTGCTGTCCCGGCTCCCTGCTGCCTCGAGGTCCAGGGCTCAAGCCATCCTCCCATCTCAGCCTCCCGAGGAGATGGGACTGTGGGCATGTGCCCTCACGCCTGGCTAAACATGTTTTTATTTTTCATAGATACAGAGTCCCACTGTGCTACCCGGGTTGGCTGTGCTGTTTTGCAGTGTTTTGGGGGTTCCTGTTGCCGCACATCCTCACCAGCATGTGGTGATGTCAGTGTCACCAGCATTTGGTGATGTCAGTGTTTCGAATCTGGGCTGTTCTAATAGGTGTGTAGTAGTATCTTGTTTTAATTTGCAATTCCCTAATTACATATCATGTTGGGCATCTTTTCATTGGCTTGTTTGCCATTTGTATATCTTCAGTGAAGTATCTGTTGTTTGTTTTCTTATTTTTGACAAAATAGTGTTTTTCTATTTAGAATCTTATCTGTTGTCTCTGACTTATCTGAAAGGAGAAGGAAAAAAGATGATGTGTGTACACGGGATGGCTACGAAATGGTGCGGCTGTGTCCCCACCCAAATCTCGTCTTGCACTCCCACCTGTTGTGGGAGGAACCCGGTGGGAGGTCATTGAATCACGGGGGCAGGTCTTTCCCGTGCTGTTCTCGTGATAGTGAGTAAGTCTCATGAGAGCCAATGGTTCTATGGGGGGAATTTCCCTGCACAAGCTCCCTCTTTTCCTGCCGCCATCCATGTAAGATGTGACTTGCTCCTCCTTGTCTTCCACTGTGGTTGTGAGGCTTCCCCAGCCACGTGGAACTGTAAGTCCATTAAACCTCTTTCTTTGGTAAATTGCCCAGTCTCAGGTAGGCCAACGGACTAATACAACTGCGATGGGGAAAGGCCCCAAACACACATAGTTCTGTCCAGCACAGAGTACCATGAAGTGTGAGAAGTTGGACTACGCTTGTGGTTAAGAGCTTATGCTTGGAGTTCAAATCCTGGACCTTTGTCACTTACCAGCTGTCATTCACCTCTCTGAGCCTCAGTTTGCTCACCTGTACAATGGGGGTGTTAAAACCTGCCTCACAGGGTTACTTTGAAAGATAAAGGACATGATTCCATAAAGCACTTGGCACTAAGCCTGGCAAATGGTAAGCCCTCAATGGTGGTTCTCCTAATTGATCATTGACAGACAAACCTTTCACCTCTCCCACGTGACATTTTGTGTTTCCCTCATGTCCTGGTCTTTGAGACTCAGAGCCCACTAGCATCCCATTTGTCCTTACAGTGCAAAGTCGGTGTGTGTGCAGATGGGGAGCACGCATGCCCCAGCAGGGTGTGTGCAGACGGGGAGCACGCATGCCCCAGCAGGGTGTGTGTGTGCAGACGGGGAGCACGCATGCCCCAGCAGGGTGTGTGCAGACGGGGAGCACGCATGCCCCAGCAGGGTGTGTGTGTGCAGACGGGGAGCACGCATGCCCCAGCAGGGTGTGCATGCAGACGGGGAGCACGCATGCCCCAGCAGGGTGTGCATGCAGACGGGGAGCACGCATGCCCCAGCAGGGTGTGCATGCAGACGGGGAGCACGCATGTCCCAGCAGGGTGTGTGCAGACGGGGAGCACGCATGCCCCAGCAGGGTGTGTGCAGACGGGGAGCACGCATGCCCCAGCAGGGTGTGTGCAGACGGGGAGCACGCATGCCCCAGCAGGGTGTGTGTGTGCAGACGGGGAGCACGCATGCCCCAGCAGGGTGTGTGCAGACGGGGAGCACGCATGCCCCAGCAGGGTGTGTGTGTGCAGACGGGGAGCACGCATGCCCCAGCAGGGTGTGTGTGTGCAGACGGGGAGCACGCATGCCCCAGCAGGGTGTGCATGCAGACGGGGAGCACGCATGCCCCAGCAGGGTGTGTGCAGACGGGGAGCACGCATGCCCCAGCAGGGTGTGCATGCAGACGGGGAGCACGCATGCCCCAGCAGGGTGTGTGCAGACGGGGAGCACGCATGCCCCAGCAGGGTGTGTGCAGACGGGGAGCACGCATGCCCCAGCAGGGTGTGTGTGTGCAGACGGGGAGCACGCATGCCCCAGCAGGGTGTGTGCAGACGGGGAGCACGCATGCCCCAGCAGGGTGTGTGTGTGCAGACGGGGAGCACGCATGCCCCAGCAGGGTGTGTGTGTGCAGACGGGGAGCACGCATGCCCCAGCAGGGTGTGCATGCAGACGGGGAGCACGCATGCCCCAGCAGGGTGTGTGCAGACGGGGAGCACGCATGCCCCAGCAGGGTGTGTGCAGACGGGGAGCACGCATGCCCCAGCAGGGTGTGTGTGTGCAGACGGGGAGCACGCATGCCCCAGCAGGGTGTGTGTGTGCAGACGGGGAGCACGCATGCCCCAGCAGGGTGTGCATGCAGACGGGGAGCACGCATGCCCCAGCAGGGTGTGTGTGTGCAGACGGGGAGCACGCATGCCCCAGCAGGGTGTGTGCAGACGGGGAGCACGCATGCCTCAGCAGGGTGTGTGCAGACGGCGAGCACGCATGCCCCAGCAGGGTGTGTGTGTGCAGACGGGGAGCACGCATGCCCCAGCAGGGTGTGTGCAGACGGGGAGCACGCATGCCCCAGCAGGGTGTGTGTGTGCAGACGGGGAGCACGCATGCCCCAGCAGGGTGTGCATGCAGACGGGGAGCACGCATGCCCCAGCAGGGTGTGTGTGTGCAGACGGGGAGCACGCATGCCCCAGCAGGGTGTGTGCAGACGGGGAGCACGCATGCCCCAGCAGGGTGTGCATGCAGACGGGGAGCACGCATGTCCCAGCAGGGTGTGCATGCAGACGGGGAGCACGCATGCCCCAGCAGGGTGTGCATGCAGACGGGGAGCACGCATGTCCCAGCAGGGTGTGTGCAGACGGGGAGCACGCATGCCCCAGCAGGGTGTGTGCAGACGGGGAGCACGCATGCCCCAGCAGGGTGTGTGCAGACGGGGAGCACGCATGCCCCAGCAGGGTGTGTGCAGACGGCGAGCACGCATGCCCCAGCAGGGTGTGTGTGTGCAGACGGCGAGCACGCATGCCCCAGCAGGGTGTGTGTGTGCAGACGGGGAGCACGCATGCCCCAGCAGGGTGTGCATGCAGACGGGGAGCACGCATGCCCCAGCAGGGTGTGTGTGTGCAGACGGGGAGCACGCATGTCCCAGCAGGGTGTGTGCAGACGGGGAGCACGCATGCCCCAGCAGGGTGTGTGTGTGCAGACGGGGAGCACGCATGCCCCAGCAGGGTGTGCATGCAGACAGGGAGCACGCATGCCCCAGCAGGGTGTGTGCAGATGGGGAGCACGCATGCCCCAGCAGGGTGTGTGTGTGCAGACGGGGAGCACGCATGCCCCAGCAGGGTGTGCATGCAGACAGGGAGCACGCATGCCCCAGCAGGGTGTGCATGCAGACAGGGAGCACGCATGCCCCAGCAGGGTGTGTGTGTGCAGACGGGGAGCACGCATGCCCCAGCAGGGTGTGCATGCAGACGGGGAGCACGCATGCCCCAGCAGGGTGTGTGCAGACGGGGAGCACGCATGCCCCAGCAGGGTGTGCATGCAGACGGGGAGCACGCATGCCCCAGCAGGGTGTGCATGCAGACGGGGAGCACGCATGCCCCAGCAGGGTGTGTGTGTGCAGACGGGGAGCACGCATGCCCCAGCAGGCACCCACTTCTCAGCCTCAGGGCCCTGCTCCGGGCCTCCTCTCACTTGCCCCAGGACTCAGTTCTCTAGCCAGTCCTGGGTGGCTGTTTCTGTTTCCCCAAGTCTGGCTACACAGGTGTAGAAACCCCAGCGATCCCCCTTCCGGCTTCTCTGAGCATGAACCCCTGGTGGGTTTGTTCAAGGAAGTTCCTGCTAATGGCAATGAGAAGTTAGAGAGGTGGGAAAGTGACCATGCAGACGGAGTCCTCACAGCAGTGGCTGTAGACTTGCCAGCTACTGGCACCTTTGCGGATGGGATTTACGGTGTTGTGCTTGTTTGTTTGCCTTTGAGACAGAGACTCACTCTGTTGCCCAGCCTGGAGTGCAGTGGTACGATCACGGCTCTCTGCAGCCTTAACCTCCCCAGGCTCAGGTGACCCTCCTACCTCAGCCTCCCAAGTAGCTGGGATTACAGGTGCATGTCACTGAGCTCAGCTAATTTTTTCTTTGTGTGCGTGTTTTTTTTGTTTGTTTGTTTTTGTTTTTCAGAGACAAGGTTTCACCATGTTGCCCAGGCTGGTTTCAAACTCCTGGGCTCAATGGATCCTCCCGCCTTGGCCTCCCAAAATGCTGGGACTACAGACTAGGATGGTTTTTGATATGGCCTCACCAAAGGCCTCCTGCCTGTCTCAGCAAGGCCACGTGGCCTTTCCCCTCATGCTGATTCCTCTTCCCAGTAGATACACTTTCTATTCATCAGGCCTCCTGCCCAGATGTGAGCCCCTCTGGGCATTTCCCACAATACAGAAGAGGATGATGGTGAGGGTAGTGATGATTGATGGTGACAAGCCTGATGGTGGTGAATAGGATGATGGTGACAGTGATGGTGATGATAGTGATGACGGTGATGGTGATTGACAATGATGGTGATGATGATGAGGATGATGATAGTGGTGTTGGTGATGATGGTAATAATGATGATGGTGATGACAGTGATGATGACAATGTCTGATGGTGGTGATGGTGATGATGACTGATGGAGGTGAATATGATGATGATGGTGACAGTGATGGTGATGATGATGATGATGAGGGTGATGAGAGTGGTATTGGTGATGATGGTGGTGATGGTGGTGACAGAGATGACAGTGATGGTGATGGTGATGATGACTGATGGTGATGATGGTGATGATGACTGATGGAGGTGAATATGATAATGATGGTGGCACTGATGGTGATAGCGATGATGGTGTTGGTGATGATGATGACACTGATGGTGGTGATGATGTGGATGATGATGAATGTCTGATGGTGGTGATGGTGATGATGACTGATGGTAATGATGACAGTGATGGTGATGATGGTGATGGTGCTAATGGTGGTGAATATGATGATGTTGGTGAAAGTGATGGTGATGGTGGTGATGATGGTGAGGGTGATGATAGTGGTATTGGTGACAATGATGGTGATGATGGTGGTGACAGAGATGACAGTGATGGTGATGGGGTGGTGATGGTGATGACAGTGATGATGACAATGTCTGATGGTGGTGATGGTGATGATGACTAATGATGTCAGGAGGTGAATATGATGATGGTGACAGTGATGGTGATGATGGTGATGGTGCTGATGGTGGTGAATATGATGCTGGTGACAGTGATGGTGATGGGGTGATGATGGTGATGATGATGAGGGTGATGATAGTGAAATTGGTGATTATGGTAATAATGCTGCTGCTGCTGATGGTGATGATGGTGGTGACAGAGATGACAGTGATGGTGGTGGTAATGATGGTGATGATGGTGCATATCATGATGATGATGGTGATGATGATGATGGTAATGATGGTGATGGTGGTGATGATGGTGAGGGTGGTGATAATGGTAAGGGTGATGATAGTGGTATTGGTGATGATGATGGTGATTATGGTGGTGATAGGGATGACAGTGATGGTGATGGTGGTGATGATGATGAGGGTGATGATAGTGGTATTGGTGATGATGATGGTGGTGATAGAGATGACAGTGATGGTGATGGTAATGATGATGATGATGGTAATGATGGTGATGGTGGTGATGATGGTGAGGGTAATGATAGTGGAATCGGTGATGATGATGGTGACAGAGATGACAGTGATGGTGATGATGATGATGGTAATGGTGGTGATGGTGGTGATGATGGTGAGGGTGATGATAGTGGTATTGGTGACGATGATGGTGATGATGGTGGTGACAGAGATGACAGTGATGATGATGGTAATGGTGGTGATGGTGGTGATGATGGTGATGGTGGTGATGATGGTGAGGGTGATGATAGTGGTATTGGTGACGATGATGGTGATGATGGTGGTGACAGAGATGACAGTGATGGTGATGGTAATGATGATGACTGATGGTGATAATGGTGCATATCATGATGATGACGATGGTGATGATGAGGACAGCCATGATGGCCCTACCCTGAGAGTGCACACTGTGACAGGCTTTGTGCTGGTTGTGTTACCTGCACCACCTCTATCAGGTTTTCTCAACTCAAGTGCTTTGGCGTTTAGGCTGGATAACTCTGTCATGGGGGCTGGTTTGTGCCTCAGGGATGTTTAGCAGCGTTCCTGACCTCTACCCACTGGATGGATAGTGGTTAGTAGCACCCCCTACTGTGTCTCCATATACTTCCAAAAGTCTCTTGGGGGACAAAATCACTCTGATTCAGAACCACCGATTGAATTTATTCTTCCCGGTAGCCCCAGGAGGCAGCTACTCATTTATGGGTGATGCACCTAAGGCTTAGAGAAATGAAGGAAGTTGTCTGAGGTCACCAAGCTCATAATTCACAGAGCCAGAATGCAAACCTCAGATACGTGACCCTGAGCCCGGACCTGTAACCACTGCCCTTTGTCACCTGGCAGAAGAAGAGAATTTGTCAGCCTGCTAGCGGGGCTACCTGGAGTGTGTGACCGGGTTGAACGCCTGCTTGGTCAGCCCCAGCATCGTTTGCCAGATTCATTTTGAGGTAATAAAAATAGTGGCTCTGCCCATTTTCTGACTCGCTTTGAACTCAGAGAGCTGAATGTGTTAAAGTAGAGACTGTCTCCACAGTCCCCAGTCCTGTGCCACAATAGGGAAGTCCTGCATCTTCCTTCAGGCAGCCGTGTCACCTGGTGTGTCACCTGTGGACACCTGTGGGGAGCAGGAACAGGCATGGATGTGTTTTATTGCGAGTGGGAGCTCCCAAGGTCTTTGTCTGTGTTCTCCTAATGTTGTGAACCTGGTTTTTATGGGTTGAATGCCCAAGCTATCTACTTGTAATTTTACTTTTATAATAATTTGTTATGAATAATTAAAAACATGCAGCAAAGTGGAACAAATGTTATAGTGAAACTTACATGCCTGACCTTCGGATTCCATCACTGACAATTTCCTTTATCTGTTGTGGTGTTTCTTGTTTTTGGAACCCAGATTAGTATCACGTCTGGCTGGTTGGTCAATGAGACACTATAAATTCTCTATGAGGAGAAGAAATGCATAACATACCCAGTGGACATGAGGCAAAGATGGTCTTCATTCACCAGAGTAATGGGCGAGGTCATGGATGACCTTCTAATCACCATCACCAATCATCACCACAAACAAACCCCATTCCCTTTTGCTGTCACCCTTCCCCGACCCCAAGAAGCCCTAGGCAACCACTAATCTACGTTCTGTCTCTATAAATTTGTCTGTTCTGAACATTTTACATAAATGGAATCATATAATATGTGGTCTTTTGTGACTGGCTTCTTTTAGCAGATTTTCAAGGTTTGTCTGTGTTGTAGCAGGAATCGATATCTCATTCTTTTTTATAGCCAAATAATATTCCTTTGTATGGATACATCATATATTGTTTGTCCTTTTTCCAGTTGATGGACATTTGTGTTGTTTCCCGTTTTGGCTATTGTGAATGGTGCTGCTGTGAACACTGGTGTACAGGTTTTTATTTGAACATCTGCTTTCAATTCTTTTGGGTCTATGCCTGGGAGCGGAATTGTTGAGTCAGATGATAATTCTGTGTTAACTTGTGGAGGAACTGCCCAATTGTCTTCCATAGTGGCTTCCATTTTCCATTCCCACCAACAAGGCACAAGTGTGGCACTTCCTCCACATCCTCGCGAACACTTGTTATTTTTCATATTTTTTCATATAGCCATCCTAGTGGATGTGAAGTGGTATCTCATGGTGGTTTTGATTTGTATTTCCCTGATGGTTAATGATGTTGAGTCTTTTTTCAGGTGATTTTTGGGCATTTGCGTATCTTCTTTGGGGAAATATCTTTTCAAATCCTTTGCCTGTGTTTAAATGGAATTGTCATTTCATTGTTGAGTTGTGAGAGTTATTTATAGTCTAGATACTAGACCCTTATCAGATACGTGGTTTGCAAATATCTTCTCCCGTTCTCTGGGCCGTCTTTTCACCTTGTTGATAGTATCTGTTGATGCACAAAGCTGGAAATTATGGTAACGTCAGCCAGGCACAGTGGTGTATGCCTGTCATCTCAGCAACCTGGGGGCCAAGGTGGGAGGACCACTTGAGCCCGGGAGCTTGAGATGAACCTAAACAACATGGCAAGACCCCTGTCTCAAAAAAATTATGATAAAAAGTCCAATTGGTCTCTTTTTTCTTTTGTCATGTATGGTGTCATCTAAGAAATCATAAGCAAATCTTACATGACACCAAAACATGATGATACCTATCTAAGAAATCATTGCCAAATCTGAAGTCATGAAAATTTACCCCAACATTCCTTGCAAGAATTTCATAGTTTTAGCTCTTGTTTTAGGTTTGATCTGTTTGAGTTAAATTTGACAATGGTGTGACCTCGGGGTCCACGTCATCCTTCTGCACGTGGCTCCTCTTGTCCCAGCAGATGTTGAAAAGACTGTTCGTTCCCCGTGGTATGGTCTCAGCACCCTTGTGGAAAGTCAGTTGAACACGGATGTATGGGTTTATTTCCGGGCTCTCAGTCCTGTTTTAGTGCCACATGTTGTCAGTACCATCTGGGCAGGAGGCACCCTGCTCTCCGGGAGTGTTCGGTCCAGTAGGAGAGGTCAGACACATTCACCAGAAACTGGGAAGTTCTGGGAAGAGGTAAAAACAATGTGCTTCTGAGGACGAGGCCGCGCTTGCTTTAGCCCGGGGCAGTGAGTGTGGATGTGGGGAGGTCTGGGTGGGGACAGTGAGTGTGGATGTGGGGAGGCCTGTGTGGGGACAGTGAGTGTGGATGTGGGGAGGCCTGGGTGGGGACAGTGAGTGAGGATGGGGGGAGGTCTGGGTGGGGACAGTGAGTGAGGATGTGGGGAGGTCTGGGTGGGGACAGTGAGTGAGGATGGGGGGAGGTCTGGGTGGGGACAGGGAGTGAGGATGGGGGGAGGTCTGGGTGGGGACAGGGAGTGAGGATGGGGGGGAGGTCTGGGTGGGGACAGTGAGTGAGGATGGGGGGAGGTCTGAGTGGGGACAGTGAGTGTGGATGGGGGGAGGTCTGTGTGGGGGACAGTGAGCGTGGATGGGGGAGGCCTGGGTGGGGGCAGTGAGTATGGAGTGTGGGGAGACCTGAGCCTGGGCATAAGGAATGATGCCTGGTGTTTGTTTGGAGACAAATATGGCATGGCAGGGTGGAGCCTGTGGATGGCCGTGAACTCCCGGATGAGGACCCTGGGCTTGATTTTGAGGTGTCTGGGTGGAGCAGGGCCTTTGGAGAGCCTGTCTGATGGCAGGATTGGGCGGGTCTGAGCTGGGGAGCCTGGAGCCGGGGTACCCCTTAGGACTGTGGGGTGACTGAGGTCTGGGTGACACCTGGTTCAGGCAGTGGGTCTGGTGGGGAGCAGGGGCTGTCTTTGAAAATGCCCCAGGCCTCCCACACCAGCTCCTTTGTGCCTCTCTGCTCTGAGGGCCTAGGGTGGGATAACAGCGGCGCTGGAGGCTGCTGACCGAGGTCCCACAGGCCTCGCACCTCTCATCCCAGCCCCGCCTGCCCCGGGGAACATCCAGCCCATCTCCTCTGCCGTCCCCTTCAGGCTGCCCCGGCCCAGTTCTTCTCAGAGCTCCTCTTTGGCCAATTACTGCACAACTCAGTTTCTGAGAACTCCTTGCTCCCAGCTGCTGGGTGCAGGGCAGGTGCTCGGAGAATACCCTGGCGTATTGCTTTCTTTGGGTACCACACCTGCAACCCAGTGCCTTGGGAGGCGGAGGGGGATAGAAAGCACTTGGGCTCAGCCCAGCTCCGTTGGGCCAAACCAGGCACCTGGTGCCGGCTTACGGGGTCTTGGGCAAGTGGCTGCACCTCTCGAGCTGGTTTCTTCTTTTCTGGAAGGAGTGATGGTTGCGTCTTGGGCTTGTGATGATTCCACTTGGCCGGCCAGTAGCGGCACCTGGCAGGTGGGCAGCACCCATGAAGGTGGCTTCCCCCCTCCCAGTTTGGTAGCGCAGGGTCAGGTTGAGCATGTGTAGGGACGTTTGTTAACTTGAGGGCTCCTCCTAGAAGCCCTGAAAACTAGCTAAGTGCCAGTGGTTGTGTCTGACCCTTTCCCTGCCCGCCTTCTCAGTCCCAAGCCGTGTTCTAGGTCCCCCACTATTGCCTGAGCCCTCAGCTGGCCTCCTTATGGGCACCCTTACTTATTTGGAGCTTTAGCGTCTGCCAGGAGAATGGGGAGTGTGCAGAGAACCGGACAGCTGGTTCCCAGGCAGGGCAGTGCCTAACCCTGGAGTTGCAACAGAGAAACGTCTGTTTGTGTTTCTGTGAGTAAGAGGAGACAGCTGGGCCCACAGATAGCCGGCGAGGTCAGCCGGGAATGGCCTTGGCTGCTGGCTGTAAGTAAACCCTGGCTCTGGTGAGGTGGGGCCAGGAAGGCTGGAGAAGTACCGGGCAGGGCCTGCGGAGAGCCACCTGGGAGCTGGAGTCTGGGCTGGGCAGTGCAGAGGCCGCTGGGGGAGGCAGGGGTGTGGGACGCTGCTCCCCAGGACCTGGAGCACACCCGAGGACTCCGCACACCCGAGGACGGGGACTTTTTCAGGCAGGTGAGGAGGGTGGGCCTTCTTTTTTCCCCAGAAGCTTCTCTGCTTCATGGAGAGGTTTCTCTCGGGCTCCTGCAACAAGCAGCTCCCAGGTGGGAGCTGAAATCAGGTTTCCTCTGCAAAGATTCCGCCTGCCTGGGACGTTCCAGACCCACATAAATCACGTAAACGGAAGCAGGCCTGCATTTCTGCATTCAAAGACAAAGAGCTTGAACACTCGACACTGCCCGTCCCAAGCCCGGTGCCCGCAGCCCGGGAGGACTTGGGCGTGTTCTAGGCAGAGAGAGCCCAGGGGCCACGGGTACCTACGTATTATTCTGGTCACCTTTGCACTAAGTTTGAATTTCATTTTCTTCTCTCTCTCTCTCTCTCGTTAGCCTGTACATTTTTTTTTTTTTTTTTGAGACAGAGTCTTGCTCTGTTACCCAGGCTGGAGTGCAGTGGCGCGATCATGGCTCACTGCAGCCTCCATCTCCTGGGCCCAAGTGATCCTTCTGCTCAGCCTCCTGAGTATCTGAGACTACAGGTGCATGCCAACGTGCCCGGCTAATTTCTACATTTTTCTGTAGAGACGCAGCCTTGCTCTGTTGCCCAGGCTGGTCTTGAACTCCTGGGCTCAAAAAGTCCTCCCACCTTGGCTTCCCAAAGCGCCAGGATCACAGGTGCGAGCCACCACGCCCAGCCTGGTTACCTTGCTGTTGCTGCCTTCAGCTCCATGATTGCCTTGATACAGAAGTTCTACCTACCCTGTTTCAGGCCTTTCAGAAGAGACAAATGCAAGCTATGCCTCTGGGGACACGTAGGCAGAGCTGTGGCTGTTAAAAGCTGAGGGCTGGCACTTGAAACGAGATGGGGGAGAAGTAGGTTATTTCACATACCATTTGGGTTGGAGGCTTTGCAGGGCGTTTCTGTCTGGGAAGGAGAACAGTAACAGTTAGACAAAGAGACGAGTAGGGATTTGGGGTCCACTGGAGGGGGAGTTGCCTGTCATTAAAGATGCCCAAGGATTTACTTTCCTCGGTGAAAAAAGACCCCACAGGATTCAGTGAAACCTCCTACGTGTGCCCCATGCGAGGCCTTGCGGGGTACAAAGGAGAACAACCCCGCCCAGCCTTCGAACAGCGAGACTGAGCTGCTGGGCAAGGACCTGGTGCCTCGTCAGCACCCAGCGCGTGTTTGACGAACGAGGCCAGGGAAACTGAAAGGTGCTGTTGTTGGTCCTGCTGAGGACAGTAGCAGACGCTTAGCTCTGTGACCAAGTGGGGCGGCCCCCGGACGGGGTCCTGGGCAGCATGTCCGGGGTCGCTGCTCCTCAAAGAGCACAGACAAGAAAGGCTGCGGGAGTCTCAGCAGGGGCTGGAGGGTCCGTAGAGAGCCCAGGTGTGGCAGGGGGAAAGAGGCAGGTGAAGGAAGTGATGGGTTCACACTGCTGGGCCTTAAATTTCAGGCCAGCGAGGCTGGACCTTATTCCGTGAGGCGCTTTTTAAGGCAAGATTTTATTGGCGGGCTGGGCGTGGTGGCGTACTCCCATAGTCCCAGCTACGTGGGAGGCTGAGGCAGGAGGATCGTTTGAGACCAGCCTGGACAACAGAGCAAGACCCTGTCTCTACCAAAAAATTTAAAAATTAGCCAGGCGTGTCGTTCTAGCGACTTGGGAGGCCGACACAAGGATCACTTGAGCCCAGGAGTTGGAGGCCGCAGGGAGCTACGGCTGTGCCACTGCACTCCAGCCTGGCCAACAGAGCAGGATGCTGTCTCAGAAAGAATTATTGGTGCCTGACTGATTACACAGTTCTGGTGAGTGGCAAACTCTTGATGGTTCAGTTAGTCCCCTGAGGAGTACTGGACACCCACCGTGTCTGGGCATCGGGGTAACGGTTGAAGACCCCGGGATGCGGGCAGAATGAAGTGCCGATGGGAGGGAGGTGGGCTCAATCGGAACGGGGGCCAGATGGGGGGAGCCAGAGAGTTCCCAGGGGAGGTGCTGCTGGGCCACCCGCAGCTGGGGGAGGTGGACAGCGTGAACCAAAGGCGTTCCAGGTGAGAGGTGCCGGAGACAAGGCTGGGCAGCTGGAGCGCCAGTTTTGCAGAGGGGTGAGGTGGCTGCTAGAATGGAAGGTGGTTTGTGCCAGATCATGGACGGCCTTGAGGGCAGCTTGGGCTTTCTTCCTTGGTAGTGGGGAGCCACTGAAGGTGTTTGAGTGGGGGAGTCACACAGCCGGACCTCTGGCTGCACGTGAAGAGGGGCACCGGGAGCCCCAGCAGGTTCCAAGGCAGATGAGGAAGACTTGCCCCTGTCTGGGCAAGAGAGGAGGAGCGTCGGAGCTGGGAGGAGGGGGAGCCACTGGGAAGAGAGGGAGCCGCCGGGAGGAGGAGGAGCCATCGGGAGGAGGGGGAGCCATCGGGAGGAGGGGGAGCCGCCAGGAGGAGGAGAGTCGGAGCTGGGAGGAGGGGGAGCCACTGGGAGGAGGAGGAGCCGCCGGGAGGAGGGGGAGGGAGGAGGGGGAGGGAGGAGGGGGAGCCGCCGGGAGGAGGAGAGTCGGAGCTGGGAGGAGGGAGAGCCGCCGGGAGGAGAGGGAGCCACTGGGAGGAGGGGGAGCCGCCGGGAGGAGGAGAGTCGGAGCTGGGAGGAGGGGGAGCCGCCGGGAGGAGAGGGAGCCACTGGGAGGAGGGGGAGCCGCCAGGAGGAGGAGAGTCGGAGCTGGGAGGAGGGGGAGCCGCCGGGAGGAGGGGGAGCCACTGGGAGGAGGAGGGGGAGGGAGGAGGGGGAGGGAGGAGGGGGAGCCGCCGGGAGGAGAGGGAGCCACTGGGAGGAGGGGGAGCCGCCGGGAGGAGGAGAGTCGGAGCTGGGAGGAAGGGGAGCCGCCGGGAGGAGGGGGAGCCACTGGGAGGAGGAGGAGCCGCCGGGAGGAGGGGGAGGGAGGAGGGGGAGGGAGGAGGGGGAGCCGCCGGGAGGAGGAGAGTCGGAGCTGGGAGGAGGGAGAGCCGCCGGGAGGAGAGGGAGCCACTGGGAGGAGGGGGAGCCGCCGGGAGGAGGAGAGTCGGAGCTGGGAGGAGGGGGAGCCGCCGGGAGGAGAGGGAGCCACTGGGAGGAGGGGGAGCCGCCAGGAGGAGGAGAGTCGGAGCTGGGAGGAGGGGGAGCCGCCGGGAGGAGGGGGAGCCACTGGGAGGAGGAGGGGGAGGGAGGAGGGGGAGGGAGGAGGGGGAGCCGCCGGGAGGAGAGGGAGCCACTGGGAGGAGGGGGAGCCGCCGGGAGGAGGAGAGTCGGAGCTGGGAGGAAGGGGAGCCGCCGGGAGGAGGGGGAGCCACTGGGAGGAGGAGGAGCCGCCGGGAGGAGGGGGAGGGAGGAGGGGGAGGGAGGAGGGGGAGCCGCCGGGAGGAGGAGAGTCGGAGCTGGGAGGAGGGAGAGCCGCCGGGAGTAGGAGAGTCGGAGCCGGGAGGAGGGGGAGCCACTGGGAGGAGGGGGAGCCGCCGGGAGGAGGAGAGTCGGAGCCGGGAGGAGGGGGAGCCGCCAGGAGGAGGGGGAGGGAGGAGGGGGAGGTGCTGGGAGGAGGGGGAGCCGCCAGGAGGAGGGGGAGGGAGGAGGGGGAGCTGCTGGGAGGAGGGGGAGCCGCCGCCAGCAGGCAGGCCTGGCAGGGAGCCCGGGGATGGGGGAGTTTGAAGGACGTTTGTGTCAGACACTGGTTTCCCCAGGGCTCCTGTTTCAACTCCAGAATCCTCTCGAACCTGCTCGGTGCATAATCAGCCCGTGATGTCTCCGAGTAAGTGGTACCTTTGGGGTTTAGACAGGCCTTTGAGGCTCCCTCTCTGAGTCTTTTATCCTCCCAACGCGGCCTGGCAGGTGGAGGAAATGGTGACGTCTGGGTTCACCTTATCTTGCTGCTCTCCTCGTGTTTCCCGTATCGTAGTAACAGAGCAGATGTCAGGGCTGTTGCTAAGGGTTCCCTGGGATGTTAATACCTTGGTGTTGAACGGAGGCTCCCACACGGTGTCTTCGAGGCCTCGGGACACACCGGCTTGGTGGCAAGTATCCTTTTATATTTGTCCCGGCTTCTTTTCCCTCCTTTAAACCCGTCTCCTCCCTGTCGCCCTGGCCGAGGCACAGCGCCCTGGCGGGATGGCAGACTCACCCCCTCCACGCAGGGGGCAGACGTGACTCACAGATCACAGCGTCCTTTCCTACGGAGGCCGGAGGCCGCCTCCAACCCCTCTTCAACCCAGCCCTCTGGGTGCCAGATTTAGCATTTGGGACGAAGCCTCTCTTCCAGCCCTGCAGAGGCCACTGCGGAGGCTCCAGGCCCTCTCCGCGGGTCCTTCCTGTGGCACCGGGCACCTGGGGAGGCTCCAGGCCCTCTCCGCGGGTCCTTCCTGTGGCACCGGGCACCTGGGGAGGCTCCAGGCCCTCTCCGCGGGTCCTTCCTGTGGCACCGGGCACCTGGGGAGGCTCCAGGCCCTCTCCGCGGGTCCTTCCTGTGGCACCGGGCACCTGGGGAGGCTCCAGGCCCTCTCCGCGGGTCCTTCCTGTGGCACCGGGCACCTGGGGAGGCTCCAGGCCCTCTCCGCGGGTCCTTCCTGTGGCACCGGGCACCTGGGGAGGCTCCAGGCCCTCTCCGCGGGTCCTTCCTGTGGCACCGGGAGGGTGGGGAGTGCGTTTTGTTTGCCTCTCGCGTCTCCTGTTTGCCTCCCTCGTCTGGTCTTTTGGCATTTGTACCACAAGTGGAAAATCAAACTCTGAATAGTTCTGGACGCTGAGGTCAGGGTTGGGATTTTATCTGCCAGATGCCATTTTTATCCGTTATGTGTTGCTGTGGTAACACTGTGTGACAAGCATACCTGCTCAAACTTGGGGGTTTGCGACCTCCATTTATTACCAAACTTGGGGGTTTGCGACCTCCATTTATTACCAAACTTGGGGGTTTGCGACCTCCATTTATTACCAAACTTGGGGGTTTGTGCCTCCATTTATTACCAAACTTGGGGGTTTGCGCCTCCATTTATTACGCCTCCTCAGTCTATGGGCTGGCCGGGCAGTTCTGCTGCTCTGGGCTCAGAGGGCACCAGCCACCCCTGGTGTGACACACCTGAACCCTCTTTCTGTGGCCAACAGGAACTGGCGTCCTGCAGCGGCTGGTGGCCCGTGTTGGCCTTTGCACGGGGCTGTCCCTCCTAGGCACAGCGGCTTCCCTCAGCCCCTCCATCCGCTGCCTCTTTCCCACTGTGCGCCCTGCATCATTTCCTTCATTCTCACCATGGAGACGGTCTGTGCCGGACACCTGCGCCCTCATCCCCGGGCCTCCTCTGCCACCGTCGCCCCCGAGTCACAGCGTGGCCGTGCCCGTGGGAATGCGTTTCTCTGGGGGTCTCTCATGCGCGTGACTTCAAGGCAGACCCCGGCCAAGCAGATCCGCGGGTCTCAGGAGCTGGGATCTGCTGCCCACTCTCCCCACGGTGGGACCCTGTGGCTGGACGAAAGCGCGCTCGTTCGTGCCGTACCCGAGGGAGTGTGAAGGCTCAGTTACATCCGAACGTGTCCGTGAAACGAGATGGAGGCGGTGAAAATGCCAGGGTGTAAGGTGGGGAGCGATGGCGGCCTGGGGGAAGGTGTGGGGAGAAGAAGCCGCACGTGGTGGGATGGTCGCCCCGTCCCCCTCCCTGTCCCTGTCCCTGTCCCGTTGCAGCGGACGCGCGGGGGACTCCGGGGTGTTTCCAGGCTTCTTGGAGGCAGGTGGTTTTGCCCCCGGATGTGTCTTTCAGTCTGATGTGTGTCAGAGACTGACGGCAGCAGGAGGCTGGTGCTTTCCTTACTGTGCTGTGGCTGTGGCGGGATTTGGAAGGTCAGGGTTGAGCCAGTTTTCCTGGAGTGATGACTATTCACGCTGCCTCCTAGTGCGGACGGGAACGAGCTCCCGAGGCACGTTTTCGGGACCCGCAGTGGGGCGGAGAAGAGTCGCTGGAGGAGGGTCACGTGACCGGCCCCAGCCACGGGGTCACTCAGGGCTCTCAAGCCGGTGCTGGCTTTACCAGCCTCTGAGCCCACAACTGCTGCTGAGGAGATAGAAGGCTTCTTGTCAGTAGATGCAACTGTTTGCGAAGAATAGACTTTGTTTGTTTGTTTGTTTGTTTTTTGTGACTAGAGGATTGTGACCTTATTGAAACCATCTAATCGGAGAGCCACAGATTAGGCTCCCAAGACGCGGCTGCCGCCAGCAGAATTTTTGTGGCGGACAATTCTAGGTGCACTTTGGAGAGGGCAAGCATGAGGCCTGCCGCGGACAGCTCTGAGTGGCTGTGGAAAAGGTATCTCAAAGAATACACTTAAAAAGTGTATGAGGAAAATTGGAAACAAGCCGTGTGCCCCCCACAGGAAGATGGTAAAGCCTGTTGTATTCAGAATACCAAGTTACCGTTTAAAATCCTATTGTTAAAGAACTTTCATAGTGTGGGAAAAGTACAATGTGGTTAAAAAAACCAGCAAGCAGTGTATGTAGTAAAAACCCAGTTTTATTTAGGATTTGTACGTAATGCCTAGGAAAGGTTGGAAGGTGCTACATTAAGGTGTTGAGAGTCGTCATCGGGGTGGCTGGCACCTGAATTTAAGGCGTTTTCTTTTTGGGATGAATATCCCACAGCCCCCAGGAGCGACCGCGTGAGGCTGCATAATGGTTGTGGCTGTGGCCTTTGTCTGCAGTGACTGATGCCTGGGGTGGTGAGCTCTCATGGCCATCTCTGTGTCTGCAGTGGTGTCTGCGGTGATGTCTGTGGTGGTATCTGCAGTGGTGTCTGCAGTGACTGACGCCCGGGGTGGTGAGCTCTCAACTTTAGAGAGAGAATTGCATCCCCCTGGAGGAAGGGGTTGTGTTTACGGATCTGTCTCAGGGCTGATGAACCTCTGTCCCCTAGGAATTTTCTCAGGAAATTATCACCAGGCAACTCGTGTTCCCCTCCCTGTTCCGCTTGGGCCCTCCTAGTCCCGTACTGTGGGGTTTTACCAGGGGCTCAGGAGCATCTGCCTGCCGGGCCGGCCGGCCTGAGTGCAGCCTCTGCTCAGCTTGTCGCCCGTCAGGGTCGAGGTGGCACCAGGAGGTCTCAGCTTCCCAGAGGAGGCTCGGGGGGCACCAGCCCGCAGCCAGGAGCAAGCCCAGCTGTCAGGTGGAGCTGCCGTGAGGCTGACGACCCCGTGGGGAATCTGAGGAATAAGAGGCTTATGAGCCAGCCAGTCGCAGAGCCTGGTTAGAGCCCGACTGTCTGCTCTGAGCGCGTCTGGGTGGTTTTCTGAATTCTTCCTTGTCTGGGGAAGGCCACATCTCTCTGATGAAATGCAGTTGAATTAAATGGATATTCCCTGAACACCTACTTTGCAGCAGGCCCGGTGCTGGGCATCAGGGAGGGAGGGAGGACGACGTAGGGACCCTCTGGGGAGCCACAGTCCAGCGGGGAAGGAGAAATGGAAATTTCATGTCGAACTGAAGACTTCGGGGCGGACTCCTGGGAGGGATGTCCCCCCTCCCCTCGATGGGCCTGCCTTCCCCAGCCGCGGCCTTGGCCTGTGGGCTCGTCGAACATGCTCATGTACACACACACACACCCTACACACACACACGCACACACACGCACACACCCTACACACACATACATGCACACACCCCCCCCCACACACAAACGCACACACACACCCTGTACACACACGTGTGCACACACACCCCTACACACACACGTGCACACATGCACACACAAACCCTGCACACACACGCATGTGCACGCACACACGCACACACACACCCCTACACACGCACACACATGCACACACACCCTGTACACACACGCGCGCACACACACCCCTACACACACGCGCGCACACCCTGCACACACACACCCCTACACACACGTGCACACATGCACACACCCTGCACACACGCGCACACAACCCTACACACACATGCACACACACCCTACATACAAACACACCCTGCCCATGTGCACACACACATACACACACGCACACACATGCACACACATGTGCGCACACACCCTACACAGGCACACGTGCACACACACCTTGCACACGCACATGCAGCTTGCACACACACACACGCACACACACAGCGTACACACACACGCACACACACACCCCCCTTCTCCTCCGGCCTCTTACCTGTCCCAGCTGGGAGTACCTCAGAGACAGATCTGGCCCTGGGGATCGCGTCTCTCCAGTTTACTGAGGAAGTGGCCAGAGCTCCACCAGCCCTGTCCACAGAACCTGCCTCTTCTCCCCTCAGAGCTCCACCAGCCCTGTCCACAAAACCTGCCTCTTCTCCCCTCAGAGCTCCACCAGCCCTGTCCACAGAACCTGCCTCTTCTCCCCTCAGAGCTCCACCAGCCCTGTCCACAGAACCTGCCTCTTCTCCCCTCAGAGCTCCACCAGCCCTGTCCACAGAACCTGCCTCTTCTCTCCCCAGAGCTCCACCAGCCCTGTCCACAGAACCTGCCTCTTCTCCCCTCAGAGCTCCACCAGCCCTGTCCACAGAACCTGCCTCTTCTCCCCTCAGAGCTCCACCAGCCCTGTCCACAGAACCTGCCTCTTCTCCCCTCAGAGCTCCACCAGCCCTGTCCACAGAACCTGCCTCTTCTCCCCTCAGAGCTCCACCAGCCCTGTCCACAGAACCTGCCTCTTCTCTCCCCAGAGCTCCACCAGCCCTGTCCACAAAACCTGCCTCTTCTCCCCTCAGAGCTCCACCAGCCCTGTCCACAAAACCTGCCTCTTCTCCCCTCAGAGCTCCACCAGCCCTGTCCACAGAACCTGCCTCTTCTCCCCTCAGAGCTCCACCAGCCCTGTCCACAGAACCTGCCTCTTCTCCCCTCAGAGCTCCACCAGCCCTGTCCACAGAACCTGCCTCTTCTCCCCTCAGAGCTCCACCAGCCCTGTCCACAGAACCTGCCTCTTCTCTCCCCAGAGCTCCACCAGCCCTGTCCACAGAACCTGCCTCTTCTCCCCTCAGAGCTCCACCAGCCCTGTCCACAGAACCTGCCTCTTCTCCCCTCAGAGCTCCACCAGCCCTGTCCACAGAACCTGCCTCTTCTCCCCTCAGAGCTCCACCAGCCCTGTCCACAGAACCTGCCTCTTCTCCCCTCAGAGCTCCACCAGCCCTGTCCACAGAACCTGCCTCTTCTCCCCTCAGAGCTCCACCAGCCCTGTCCACAGAACCTGCCTCTTCTCCCCTCAGAGCTCCACCAGCCCTGTCCACAGAACCTGCCTCTTCTCCCCTCAGAGCTCCACCAGCCCTGTCCACAGAACCTGCCTCTTCTCTCCCCAGAGCTCCACCAGCCCTGTCCACAAAACCTGCCTCTTCTCCCCTCAGAGCTCCACCAGCCCTGTCCACAAAACCTGCCTCTTCTCCCCTCAGAGCTCCACCAGCCCTGTCCACAGAACCTGCCTCTTCTCCCCTCAGAGCTCCACCAGCCCTGTCCACAGAACCTGCCTCTTCTCCCCTCAGAGCTCCACCAGCCCTGTCCACAAAACCTGCCTCTTCTCTCCCCAGAGCTCCACCAGCCCTGTCCACAAAACCTGCCTCTTCTCCCCTCAGAGCTCCACCAGCCCTGTCCACAAAACCTGCCTCTTCTCCCCTCAGAGCTCCACCAGCCCTGTCCACAAAACCTGCCTCTTCTCCCCTCAGAGCTCCACCAGCCCTGTCCACAAAACCTGCCTCTTCTCTCCCCAGAGCTCCACCAGCCCTGTCCACAAAACCTGCCTCTTCTCCCCGCAGAGCTCCACCAGCCCTGTCCACAAAACCTGCCTCTTCTCTCCCCAGAGCTCCACCAGCCCTGTCCACAAAACCTGCCTCTTCTCCCCTCAGAGCTCCACCAGCCCTGTCCACAAAACCTGCCTCTTCTCCCCTCAGAGCTCCACCAGCCCTGTCCACATAACCTGCCTCTTCTCCCCTCAGAGCTCCACCAGCCCTGTCCACAAAACCTGCCTCTTCTCCCCTCAGAGCTCCACCAGCCCTGTCCACATAACCTGCCTCTTCTCCCCTCAGAGCTCCACCAGCCCTGTCCACAAAACCTGCCTCTTCTCCCCTCAGAGCTCCACCAGCCCTGTCCACAAAACCTGCCTCTTCTCCCCTCAGAGCTCCACCAGCCCTGTCCACAGAACCTGCCTCTTCTCTCCCCAGAGCTCCACCAGCCCTGTCCACAGAACCTGCCTCTTCTCTCCCCAGAGCTCCACCAGCCCTGTCCACAAAACCTGCCTCTTCTCCCCTCAGAGCTCCACCAGCCCTGTCCACAAAACCTGCCTCTTCTCCCCTCAGAGCTCCACCAGCCCTGTCCACAGAACCTGCCTCTTCTCCCCTCAGAGCTCCACCAGCCCTGTCCACAGAACCTGCCTCTTCTCCCCTCAGAGCTCCACCAGCCCTGTCCACAGAACCTGCCTCTTCTCCCCTCAGAGCTCCACCAGCCCTGTCCACAAAACCTGCCTCTTCTCCCCTCAGAGCTCCACCAGCCCTGTCCACAAAACCTGCCTCTTCTCCCCTCAGAGCTCCACCAGCCCTGTCCACAAAACCTGCCTCTTCTCTCCCCAGAGCTCCACCAGCCCTGTCCACAAAACCTGCCTCTTCTCCCCGCAGAGCTCCACCAGCCCTGTCCACAAAACCTGCCTCTTCTCCCCTCAGAGCTCCACCAGCCCTGTCCACAAAACCTGCCTCTTCTCTCCCCAGAGCTCCACCAGCCCTGTCCACAAAACCTGCCTCTTCTCCCCTCAGAGCTCCACCAGCCCTGTCCACAAAACCTGCCTCTTCTCCCCTCAGAGCTCCACCAGCCCTGTCCACAAAACCTGCCTCTTCTCCCCTCAGAGCTCCACCAGCCCTGTCCACAAAACCTGCCTCTTCTCCCCTCAGAGCTCCACCAGCCCTGTCCACAGAACCTGCCTCTTCTCCCCTCAGAGCTCCACCAGCCCTGTCCACAGAACCTGCCTCTTCTCCCCTCAGAGCTCCACCAGCCCTGTCCACAGAACCTGCCTCTTCTCCCCTCAGAGCTCCACCAGCCCTGTCCACAGAACCTGCCTCTTCCCCCTTCAGAGCTCCACCAGCCCTGTCCACAGAACCTGCCTCTTCTCCCCTCAGAGCTCCACCAGCCCTGTCCACAGAACCTGCCTCTTCTGCCCTCAGAGCTCCACCAGCCCTGTCCACAGAACCTGCCTCTTCTCTCCCCAGAGCTCCACCAGCCCTGTCCACAAAACCTGCCTCTTCTCTCCCCAGAGCTCCACCAGCCCTGTCCACAAAACCTGCCTCTTCTCTCCCCAGAGCTCCACCAGCCCTGTCCACAAAACCTGCCTCTTCTCCCCTCAGAGCTCCACCAGCCCTGTCCACAAAACCTGCCTCTTCTCCCCTCAGAGCTCCACCAGCCCTGTCCACAAAACCTGCCTCTTCTCCCCTCAGAGCTCCACCAGCCCTGTCCACAGAACCTGCCTCTTCTCCCCTCAGAGCTCCACCAGCCCTGTCCACAGAACCTGCCTCTTCTCCCCTCAGAGCTCCACCAGCCCTGTCCACAGAACCTGCCTCTTCTCTCCCCAGAGCTCCACCAGCCCTGTCCACAGAACCTGCCTCTTCTCTCCCCAGAGCTCCACCAGCCCTGTCCACAGAACCTGCCTCTTCTCCCCTCAGAGCTCCACCAGCCCTGTCCACAAAACCTGCCTCTTCTCCCCTCAGAGCTCCACCAGCCCTGTCCACAGAACCTGCCTCTTCTCCCCTCAGAGCTCCACCAGCCCTGTCCACAGAACCTGCCTCTTCTCCCCTCAGAGCTCCACCAGCCCTGTCCACAGAACCTGCCTCTTCTCCCCTCAGAGCTCCACCAGCCCTGTCCACAGAACCTGCCTCTTCTCCCCTCAGAGCTCCACCAGCCCTGTCCACAGAACCTGCCTCTTCTCTCCCCAGAGCTCCACCAGCCCTGTCCACAGAACCTGCCTCTTCTCCCCTCAGAGCTCCACCAGCCCTGTCCACAGAACCTGCCTCTTCTCCCCTCAGAGCTCCACCAGCCCTGTCCACAGAACCTGCCTCTTCTCCCCTCAGAGCTCCACCAGCCCTGTCCACAGAACCTGCCTCTTCTCCCCTCAGAGCTCCACCAGCCCTGTCCACAGAACCTGCCTCTTCTCCCCTCAGAGCTCCACCAGCCCTGTCCACAGAACCTGCCTCTTCTCCCCTCAGAGCTCCACCAGCCCTGTCCACAGAACCTGCCTCTTCTCCCCTCAGAGCTCCACCAGCCCTGTCCACAGAACCTGCCTCTTCTCCCCTCAGAGCTCCACCAGCCCTGTCCACAGAACCTGCCTCTTCTCCCCTCAGAGCTCCACCAGCCCTGTCCACAGAACCTGCCTCTTCTCCCCTCAGAGCTCCACCAGCCCTGTCCACAGAACCTGCCTCTTCTCCCCTCAGAGCTCCACCAGCCCTGTCCACAGAACCTGCCTCTTCTCCCCTCAGAGCTCCACCAGCCCTGTCCACAGAACCTGCCTCTTCTCTCCCCAGAGCTCCACCAGCCCTGTCCACAAAACCTGCCTCTTCTCCCCCCAGAGCTCCACCAGCCCTGTCCACAGAACCTGCCTCTTCTCCCCTCAGAGCTCCACCAGCCCTGTCCACAGAACCTGCCTCTTCTCTCCCCAGAGCTCCACCAGCCCTGTCCACAGAACCTGCCTCTTCTCCCCTCAGAGCTCCACCAGCCCTGTCCACAGAACCTGCCTCTTCTCCCCTCAGAGCTCCACCAGCCCTGTCCACAGAACCTGCCTCTTCTCCCCTCAGAGCTCCACCAGCCCTGTCCACAAAACCTGCCTCTTCTCCCCTCAGAGCTCCACCAGCCCTGTCCACAGAACCTCCTGCCCCTGCTCCCCAGGCCGATTCCATCCTCCCTCCTGAATTTGGGGCTTTGCCCTCCCTGCTTTTCCACTCACCTTCTATAAGGCCCTATTTTGTTCCCTCATCAGTTTAATTTTTGTTCAGGACAAATGGCCGTGTATCAGTACAAGGGCACGGTCCCTGTTTAACGCACAAGGCACTGCTCTTACGAGAGAAGGGTCAGAGTCCCCGCCATCCATCCGAGCCCGGGAGGTGAGCGCTGGGTGGTGGTGAGTACAGTTTACCCCCTGGTGAAGGGGGTGCCGGGTGCTGGGCATGGGGATTGGCTGGTGAGGCCCTCCGTGCCGAGTCAGGGAGCTGGCAGCCAGTGCAGGCTGAAGAGGTTTGGAGAATCGAAGCTGGCTCCGTGGGCAGTTTCCCAAAATGTGCCTCCTCGAGTTGCCGTTCTTCTCGCACCATCTGTCCCAAGGTTGCTCTGTACGAGTGAAGGACAGCTGTGCCTTCGGAGGTGCCAGCCACGGCAGGGTGGGGGTGCACAGCCGTCCCAGAGCCAGGGCCCGAATTCTCCTGGGTTCTCATGTCCGACCTCTGCTCGGGGCCACCCCTGTGAGCGTGGTCAGCCACAGACTTGCCATCGACGATGAACTTGCCCTGCCAGTGCCCGTGGCCCCAGCCCTGGAGGCAACATCCTTCCGTCTCCCTTGACCTCTGCAGCGCTTGGCTCTGTGGTTCCTTTGCCCAGAAGCTACAGCAGTGAGAAGGGTGGAGACATGGAGGATACAGTTCTTGTGGCCGCCTCTGTCCTGTGGACTGGGCTGGGGAGGGGCTCAGTTCCCACCTCCCATGTGGGAGCAGCCTCCCTCGCCTCCCTCGCCTCCCTCATGTAACTCAGCAGCGTCAGAATCAGGCGTTGAAATTACCCGAGGCGGTCGTTCTGTCCGACAGCTCTGTTGGGTACCGACGAGGAAACTGAGGCACGGGAAGAGAGTTGACTTGTTCCTGGACTTCTAGTAAGTTCACATAAAAGCCAAATTTTCACAGATCTCTCTTTTTTTTTTTTTTTGATGGAGTCTCGCTTTGTTGCCCAGGCTGGAGTGCAGTGGCGCGATCTCGGCTCACTGCAACCTCCACCTTCCAGGTTCAAGCGATTCTCCTGCCTCAGCCTCCTGAATAACTGGGATTACAGGCACCTGCCACCACACCTGGCTAATTTTTGTATTTTTAGTGGAGACGGTGTTTCTCCATGTTGCCCAGGCTGGTCTCAAACTCCTGAGCTCAGGTGACCTGCCCACCTTGGTCTCCCAAAGTGCTGGGATTCCAGGCGTGAGCCACTACGTTCAGCCTGTAAAGTGTATTTGAATGTTTACTCTGAACAGAATAGTGCTTTCCACACCCGTGTGGGGCGGTGTGGCTGCAAAGTACAAGATAACCGAAGTTTTTAAAAAACAAAGCAAAGCAAACCGTAGTGCTCTAAAGGCTGGGATGGGGCACTGGTTTAAAGTTGTCTGAGGACTGTGTCACTTTTGACCCTGTCTTTTCCTTGCTTGTCCATTAGCCTCATCGGGGAGAAGATGGAGCCTACATCTGGGGGGTCCCGGGTGATCTGGGCCTGGCCATGGGGTTTCCACATTTGGCTATTTGGGGCCTGGGGCTGTCCAGGTCTCTTTGCCGAGGCAGCCCGCGGGGGAGGGTCAGGTCTGATCTGGAAGAGCAGGTGCCTGGACGTGTCCCTGGGGTAGAGGGACCCGTGTGGTCAGGTGGTGGCGGTCGGCGCGTCGTCAGGGCAACCGGTGGCCCTGGCCTAGAAAAGCAGTTCTCTGAGCTGGGGCCTCTCTGGGGGTCCCCCAACTCCCTTCCGGAGATCCACAGGGTCAGAAGTTTTTTCATAAGAAGAGTAATGGGACCGGGTTTTATCCTCTCACAAATGTACAGAAAAGGAGAAGTTCATTGATGTGGTTTCAGATGCCGCATTGAAACTAATCTTTAAGAAACTACCATTTGTTGAGTTTGGGTGCAATATCAAAGAAAAATATCTACAATTTCTGGAAAGTAAAAAACAGTGCTCCTCTTTTCAGCCATCGTGCACGTTTGTGAGGGTCTGGATGTCCTTCATGGACTTCAGTGAAACCACCTGTCACAAATGTGTGAGTGAAGAATCAGATATGAATGTCCCGCTGTTTTTTTTGTGAAGCCAAACATTAAAAACAGTTGTAAAAATGTAAAACAATGTATTTGTCTAATTGCTTTTTAAGTGTAGTTTTTCATAAAATATGTAAATCGTGCACGTCTAAAGGGTTTTTTTAAAAATTATACTTTAAGTTCTAGGGTACATGTGCACAACATGCAGGTTTGTCACATATGTATACAGGTGCCATGTTGGTGTGCTGCCCCCATTAACTCGTCATTTACATTAGGTATATCTCCTAATGCTATCCCTCCCCCCTCCCTCCCCCCCACAATAGGCCCCGGTGTGTGAGGTTCCCCTTCCTGTGTCCAAGTGATCTCATTGTTCAATTCCCACCTATGAGTGAGAACATGTGGTGTTTGGTTTTCTGTTCTTGGGATAGTTTGCTGAGAATGATGGTTTCCAGCTGCATCCATGTCCCTACAAAGGACACGAACTCATCCTTTTCTATGGCCGCATAGTATTCCATGGTGTATATGTGCCACATTTTCTTAATCCAGTCTGTCATTGATGGACATTTGGGTTGATTCCAAGTCTTTGCTATTGTGAATAGTGCTGCAATAAACATACGTGTGCATGTGTCTTTATAGCAGCATGTTTTATAATCCTTCAGGTATATACCGAGTAATGGGATGGCTGGGTCAAATGGTATTTCTGGTTCTGGATCCTTGAGGAATCGCCACACTGTCTTCCACAATGGTTGAACTAGTTTACAGTCCCACCAAGAGTGTAAAAGTGTTCCTATTTCTCCACATCCTCTCCAGCACCTGTTGTTTCCTGACTTTTTAATGATCGCCATTCTAACTGGTGTGAGATGGTATCTCATTGTGGTTTTGATTTGCATTTCTCTGATGGCGAGTGATGATGAGCATTTTTTCATGTGTCTGTTGGCTGTATGAATGTCTTCTTTTGAGAAGTGTCTGTTCATATCCTTTGCCCACTTTTTGATGGGGTGGTTTTTTTTTTTCTTGTAATGGGTTTATTATTTTTAATGAATTAACAAAATTTTAAAGATTTTCTCAGTTTTAATTTCTGGTAACTAGCAGTGGTCATAGCCCATGTATTCTGGATTCCTTAATAATGTCTTCTTTTTTTTTTTTTTTTTTTTTTTTGAAGACGGAGTCTCACTCTTGTTGCCCAGGCTGGAGTGCAATGGCACGATCCCGGCTCACTTACACCTCCACCTCCCAGGTTCAAGCGATTCTCCTGCCTCACCCTCCTGAGTAGCTGGGATTACAGGCATGTGCCATCACGCCTGGCTAATTTTTTTTTTGTATTTTTAATAGAGACAGGGTTTCACCACATTGGCCAGGCTGGTCTTGAACTCCTGACCTCAAGCAATCCTCCTGCCTTGGCCTCCCAAATTGCTGGGGTTATGGGCCTGAGCCACCACATCCGACCTCAATAATTTTTTATAGCATTTTGTTGTTGTTGTTGTTTTGAGAGAGAGTCTTGCTCTGTCACCCAGGCTGGAGTGCAGTGGCGCAGTCGTGTGGCTCCCTGCAGCCTCGACCTCCTGGGCTCAGGAGGAGGTCGAGTGTAGCTGGGACCACAGATATGCACCACGCCCAGCTAATTTTTGTTCTTTTTGTTGAGAGAGGGTTTCACCACGTTCCCCAGGCTGATCTCGAACTCCTGGGCTCCGGTGACCTGCCCAGTTCAGCCTCCCAAAGTGCTGGGATTACAGGTATGAGCCACCATGTCCAGCCTATGAATGAGTTATAATTCATTTTTTTCGTGGTCTGTATTGGTGCTGAAGTTGTAATTCATAGACCATAAAATTCACACTTTTAAAGGATGCGGTTCAGTGGTTTTAGTATATTCACAAAATTGTGTAACCATCACCACTGTCTAATTCCGGAACATTTTTATCACCCCAAAAAGAAGTCCTGAACCCACTGGCAGTCTGTTCCCCTTTTCCTGCAGCCCCGATAACCATTCATCACCTTCCCTCTCAGATTCGCTTATTCTGGGCACGTCATATAAACGGAATCATACAGTGCGTGGTCGTTTACGACTGACTTTTGTTACTTAGGTTGTTTTAAAGGTTCGTCCATGATTTAGCTGGTGTTAGTACCTCATTCCTTTTTGTGGCCAAATAATAATCCCTTGTAACTAATCCATTGTACGGAAATAGCACAGTTTCCTCATTCATCGGTCGGTGGATATTTTGGTTGTTTCCACTTTTTGGCTGTTGTGAATAATGCTGCTGAGAACATTTGTGTACAGGTTTCGGTGAGGACATGTCTTGGGTCTGTAACCAGGAGCGGAGTTTCTGGGTCATATGGTAAATCTGTATTTAACATTTTGAGGAAGTGCCAAATGGATTTCAAACCTGGATATTTTTTAAGCGTGTAAAGGGGTCCTGGGTTTGAGAACCGCTGGCCCAGCTGGAATTCAACCAGGGGAGTGTGGATGACTCAGGAGAGCCCCTCATTCTTGCTCTGGGATTGAGATACCCTCAGCCTCATCCCACTCTCCCTTCAGAATGCACGTGCGGCGTCCTCACGATAGATCACCAAAGATAATCCTGTCCTTGGAGGCAAGGAGGAAGCCGGCTACACTAGATGGTGCACAGGTGACCCATCGGGGGTCCTGGAGCAGGGTCACCTCCCTGCGGGATCCCCAGATGCCATGCTCATGGCAGTGTCTATGGGCGGCACCCCTTGGCACGGTGCCGGGTGGCGATCCTGGCTGTAGCTGCCACCCCCTGCCGTCTTGCCTCCCCTCGAGGGCATTGTGACCATCGGTGTGAATCTGTTGGGAAGGAGAGCCAGGTCCCCAGGCTTGGGAGAGGTGTAGGGTTTCAGCCTGTCTGGCCATCACCCCTCAGCCCAGCCCCTCCTGCTGGGTGACGTGGTTGGGTCAGCCCCTGCTCTACTCTGGCCATCACCCCCCAGCCCAGTACCTCCTGCTGGGTGACGTGCTCAGTTTGGCCCCTGCTGTACTGGGAGGGGGCAGGGAACAGATGGCCTCCTGGGCTGAGGTGAAAACTGCTAAGGGTGTGCCTGCCCTCTCCTTTCTGAGTCTAACCCTTTGATGCCAGTCACGTTCACTCTTGGCACTCGGCCACATGATCTACCTGGTCACCCTCCCAGAATCATGAGCCTTCTGAAGAGGAGTCTTGAGGAACAGTTTTTTGCTGGAGAGACGGTTCCCACAGTGAGATTCCAGGCACCCATGGGGACAACGCATGGAGGTGCGGTGGAGGGGCTCACTGCATCGAGACCCCGTCTGCCATCTGTACCCCAGCCAGTGATGCACTCTTGCTTCTTCCCTCCTTCATCTCAGATGTGACTCCCCTCCCCCAGCCGGGGGCTCCGAGCCATGGCCGACACCATCTTCGGCAGCGGGAATGACCAGTGGGTTTGCCCCAATGACCGGCAGCTTGCCCTTCGAGCCAAGTGAGTACCTCTGGGGCCCCCCAGGCCTTCGCTTCCTGCGGCCTCCCTGCTCTTCTCCTGTCTTTAGCAAGATTCATTCCCAGGAGCCCTGAAAGAGGTGTTTGCAGAGAAGTGCCTGTCGGATGCACACCACACTCTGGGCCCTGGACACAGCCATCCACTCATTCAACTACCGTGCAGAATTTATCCCCGTTTCCCAGATGAGAAAAGTGAGGCTGAGCTCCTTGCCTACGTCACTTAACTTGTGGGTGGTAGGGCTGCGACCCGCACCTGGGTGCAGCCGACTCCTAAGCCTGTGTCCTTTCTATCACAAAAGGCCGCAGGGACCCACCTCACCTCACGTGCCTTCTCTCTTGTCACTGAGCCGTAGGACTGCAAGTCCCTTAAGACAGGGAGCCTTTGGTCCCTGGATGCCCAGTCATAGCCGAGTGCCTGGCACTGTGAGACGGGGGAACAAAGGTCTGTCGAATGGACGAAGAGCTGCCCCTCAGGCCGAAGCGCGACCAGCCCAGAGCTGTTCCAGGGCCTTCTCCGCGCTCTCCTGAGAACCCCACTAGTTCCTCACTTCCAGTTTCTTCCCTTGGGGGTCCTGGTTTTCCTTTTTTTTTTTTTTTTTTTTTTTAGACGGAGTCTCACTGTGTCACCCAGGCTGGAGTGCAGTGGTGCGATCTCAGCTCACTGTAACCTCTGCCTCCCAGGTTCAAGCGATTCTCCTGCCTCCCGAGTAGCTGGGATTACAGGTGCCCACCACGATGGGCTAATTTTTGTATTTTTGGTAGAGACGGGGGTTTTGCCATGTTGGCCAGGCTGGTCTCGAACTCCTGACCTCAAGTGATCCACCCGCCTTGGTCTCCCAAAGTGCTGGGGTTACAGACATGAGCCACCGTGCCCGGCCCTGGTTTTCCTGCAATCCCTCAGCCTAGTGAGCTCTCAGCTCTGGGTAGGTCAGGCCATCTCCACCGACTGTCCACTGTGGCTGCAGATGGGGGTCTCAGGTGCCTCGGCTGCCTTCCAGCCCCTCCCTGTCCCTCCGAGGGGCTGGGGGTCTCCGACGTCTGATAAGTCCAAACAGGCCCCTTCGTCCTTCAACCCATGCCGATCACGGGAGCCAGCGTTTCCCAAATGGGACTAAATTCAAATACTTTGTAATGAGATGTTACGAACCTGCAGGGGACAGAACGGAAACATCAAAGGGGAGTAGAAAAACTAATTTGAAACGCCCGAGAAGAGTGGAGTCCTGCGTGATTTGCAGGAATCTTGGCACCACAGTTAACTTCTCTCCTTCGCTGGGAGGGCTCAGCTCCTTCGTGCGGCCCCCACAGTGGGTGAGGTCGGTCCCTCTCCCTCCCTGTCCTCTGATGCCAGGCAGATGAAGTGTCCTCCCAGGCAGGGTAGGAGTTTCCAAGGAGCGCGCTGCCACTGTGCTCTAGACACGGCCCAGCAGGACTCGTGACCCTCCAGGGTTCCCTTCGGCGCTCCCTGACCTTGTGTCTCGCTCAGCAGCAGCCAAACGCTGCCGGAGTACCTTTAGAAGAGAGAATGCCTTTATCCCCTCCCTTGGGGTGCTGCCTTCTCGAGCCTGGCACAGTCTCCGGAAAGGAGAGGCATACTGATTTCCACCCGCAGAGCCGGGAGCTGTGCCCCATGGGACCCTCAGGGACGTCGGGGCTGCAGCTCGGGGCTCTCCTCAGTCCTCCAGCCGCCACCAGACATTTTCTAACCCCCTGCTACGTGCCAGGCACTGACTGCACAGCAGTGAACAGGACCAACACGGTCCCTGGTCTTAAAGCACAGGTGGGCAGAGGCAGGCATTATTTGAATAGTTAGGTAAGTTGCTTTGATGGTGACAACAGGCAGTGGGGACGTGGGTGAAGGTGTAGCCTAGTCGAGATCAGGAGGGGCTTCCCTGAGAGTGTGCGGCCTCCACTGAGACCCAGACGATGGGGCAACGTTAGACGGCAGTGGGAGGGACGCGCTTCCAGGCAGAGGGAACAGCACGTGCGAAGGCCCCGAGGTAGAAGGAACGGGGCAAGTGGAGCCCTGGCCAGAGGTCAGTGTGTTGCGAGTGCACAGTGTGAAGGCTGGACAGTGTGGAGGGAAGACGGAGAGATAGGCAGGGGCCAGGGGCAGGGCCTGGTCCTCCAGAGACTCACGTTCTGGAGGGGAGATGGGGGGTTTCATGTTGTCTCCTAATAATGTATCAGCCCAATGAAGGACATGCACCCAGGCCTTCCAGGAACTCTGAGTGGATTCTTTACCTGTTTTGGATCAAGGAAAAGCCTCCAGGTGAAGGTCATGTGTAAAGAAGTCTGTAGAAAGAATAGGCTGGGCACGGTGGCTCACGCCTGTAATCCCAGGACTGTGGGAGGCTGAGGTGGGTGGATCACCTGAAGCCAGGAGTTCTCAAGACCAGCCTGACCAACATGGTGAAATTCTCTCTCCTAAAAATATAAAAATTAGCCGGGCATGGTGGTGCATGCCGGTAATCCCAGCTACTTGGGAGGCTGAGGCAGGCGAATCGCTTGTACCCGGAAGGTGGAGGTTGCTGTGAGCTGAGATTGTGCCATTGCACTCCAGCCTGGGCGACAGACTGAAGCTCCGTCTCAAGATAGATGGATGGATGGATGGATGGATAGACAGATAGACAGATAGATAGATAGATGATAGATGGATAGATGATAGATGGAGAGATAGAGAGACAGATGATAGATAGATAGACAGATGGATAGATAAACAGATAGATAGACAGATAGATACACAGACAGAATAGGAGTGAGAGGTGGACAGAGGGTTTAGGGAGAGAGACAGGTGCCCCAGGTGAAGGGGGCAGCATGAGCAAAGGCCTAGGGACTGCACGCAGCCTAGAACACGAGGGAGCAACTGGAGAGGCCAGGTGAGCCGAGAGACGAGGGCGCTGTGCGGGGAACGTGCGGGGAACGACAGGCGGGGCTCCCAGCCGTGCAGGTTCTTCCTGGAGGTTGCTGCCCATCGATGTCAGGTGCCCTCAGGTTGGCCGCCTCCTCCTCCGGCCTTGTGGAAGGGGCATTGCGAGGGGGGTGGGCAGCATGCTCAGTGGAGCTGTGGCCGTAGGCGGGAGTCAGGGCCTGGAGCAGCAGGTCGGATGAGAGGACGCGGATGGCTGGGGCCAGGAGGTGGAGCGGATGGAGGTAGGAACCTGGGCGCAGAGGAGGCCCTGGGGGAGCCCGAAATGCTGCCAGGCAGGACTGTCAGCAGCTGCTGGGTGTGAACTCCGCAGGTCAGAGTTCAGGCCTTAAGTCAGCGGTGGAGGCGGCCAACCCCAGATTCCTGCTAGCCGGCTACCTTCCACCCCCCATCTCCTCTGAGAAACGGGAGGCCTGCCCCGCAGGGTGGCTGAGGGCCGGGGCCTTACAGGGCAACTCTGAGGGTCTGGGCCTGCCTCGAAGGGTGACTGAGGGTCTAGGCCTGCCTTGTAGGGTGACGGTGAGGGTCCAGGCCTGCCTCTTGGGGTGATGGAGGGTCTGGGCCCACCTCGCTGCAACAGCCGGGACCAGGCAAGACATGAGACCACCGGGGCCCATCCTGTGTCAGGGAGACCCCGGGAGAGGGTCCGCCTCCCTCAGCTGCCCTAGGTCATGAGACCACGGGGGGCCCGTCTTATGTCAGGGAGACCCCAGGAGAGAGTCCGCCTCCCTCAGCTGCTCTAGGTCCTGCCTCCAGGACTCTTCTGACACTTCTCTAAAGAAAGAAAGAAGCAGCCTTTCCAGAGCCCCATCCCCTCCCTGCCGGGTAACTCTCTTGTTTGTCCACTTCCTGCCGCCACCGGCACGTCCCACCAAGCAGCGCGTCCCTGCGCCCAAGAGGCCGGGAGTCCCACCCGGTGCTTTATAATGCGTTGAATGAAAACGCCTCACACCTGTTCGTTAAATAGGTCTCTGAGTCATTGGTTTGGCATCTGCCTCCCCCACCGTACTGCAGTTCTTCAGGGTGCAGTGGCGTTTCCCGTCTCATTCATCTCTGCACACGGCGATGTCACAGGCACGGAGTGTCTCCCGGAAGCTGGTGCCCACCCAGGGCAGGGGCTCTGCGGTTTGATCTGCTGCTGCCGCTCTCTCCCTGACCAGAAAAATAGAAGGAGTTTGAGTCCTTCCCCCGCCCCAGTTACAGCCTCAGGAGGCACCACCCCTGCAGCGCAGTGGAGCGGACAGCTCAGCCTCCGGACCCACTCCCAGCCCGGCCTCGCCGTTGCCTGCCCTCACCATAGCTCCTCTGGCGAAACTCGCTTTCCCCTCTTGCCTTGAACCTGCCAGTTTTCAGGGTGTTCATATCCACAGCTGTGTCTTTACCCTAATTACATTCCTTTCCTGTCCCCTGGTAAACTCCGTGTCACCACCTGACGGAGCTGGGAGCTCCCTTTTTCTTCTCTTGGTCATCTCTCCTGCTCCTCCCTTGACCCTCACGTGCCATGACCTTGGCCTTCTGTGTGTCCCTGAGGGTCACGTTCCGTGTTTCTGCCTCCTGGGCTAAGATGGTGCTGCCGTCTTTGCCAGGGCCCAGGAGCCGGCGGATGGCAGGGCTGGTGCTTGGAGCCTGTGTCTGCCCCATCTCTGTTGCCCGCACTCCTCGCCCCCGGCACGTAGCACCTGGGCCATCCACTGACTGTGCTCAGGAGGGCTTGGTGGATGTGGTAGGGGCTGCGGGAGTTTGCACCGGGGAGGCCTCAACGCCGTCTGTTACTCCCTCTCGAGGCTGCAGACAGGCTGGTCTGTGCACACCTACCAGACGGAGAAGCAGAGAAGGAACCAGCACCTCAGCCCGGCGGAGGTGGAGGCCATCCTGCAGGTCATCCAGAGGGCCGAGCGGCTGGACGTCCTGGAGCAGCAGAGAATTGGGTGAGGCGGGGCCGGAGCCAGCTCAGTGGGAGGACAACAAGGGCTTTGGTGCAAGCACAGGGCACTGGGAGGCCGGCACGCTGCGTCCTGGTGCTGCATTTCACCTCTGGGAGGGGTCAGGAGGTCACTGGCTCTGCCTCAACACCCCGGAGTGTAACTCAGCCTGCTGAGGCCTCAGGGTAGGTCTGTCAGACGGCGCTAGCAGCTGGGGTGTGCGCCCCGGCTGTGGGCGCGAATGAGCGTGGTGAAGCGCCCCGGGGGCTGTTCGGCTCTGTGCACCTGCGGGTCAGCTGTGGTTCAGCCAAGGGAGGGTTCGGGTCGCCCTCGAAAGCTCCCGCAGGAGCCGCTCCCGGCCTCCGACTCCAGCGCCCACCACAGCTCAGTCTTCCAGCACTTTCATCGTGTCCTGTGTTTGTTTAATTACAAAAGAAATTCTTATTTCCTGGAAAATCTGAAAACCACAGAAAAGCACAAGTAGGAAGAAAAAATGCGCTGGGCGGGAATCGATTTCATTCTGCTGCCTCCTACGTATCTTCATCTTTTCTTTTCTTTTTCTTTCTCTTTTCTTTCTTTCTTTTTTTTTTTTAGACAGGGTCTCACTCTGTCGTGTAGATTGGAGTGCAGGGGTGCGATCACGGATCGCTGCAGCCTCAACTTCCTGGGCTCAAGCGATCCCCCAACCTCAGCCTTAAGTAGCTAGAACCGCGGGTGGGTACCAGGGCACCACCACACCCAGCTTTTTTTTTGTTTTTTGTAGAGATGGGGTCTCACTATGCTACCCAGGCTGGTCTTGAACTCCTGGGCTCAAGCGATCTGCCTGCCTCAGCCTCACAAAGGGCTGGGATTTCAGGCGTGAGCCACCGTGTCTGGCCTTCCTGTCTTTACAGTGGGAAAAACAGGCCAGATGGCATGGCTCATTCTTCAGCTGTGAGTCCACCTGTTCTCCGAGAGCCATCGCTGGTCCCCATGGAACATGCCACTGTCCCTCAGTCTCCCTCGCCCTCCTTCCCCTCAGTCTCCCTCGCCCTCCCTCCCCTCAGTCTCCCTCGCCCTCCCTCCCCTCAATCTCCTTTGCCCTCTCTCCCCTCAATCTCCCTCCCCTCAATCTCTCTCGCCTCCTTGCCCTCCCCTCAATCTCCCTCCCCTCAATCTCCTTTGCCCTCCCCTCAGTCTCCCTCCCCTCAATCTCCCTCCCCTCAGTCTCCCTCCCCTCAGTCTCCCTCCCCTCAGTCTCCCTCCCCTCAGTCTCCCTCCCCTCAATCTCCCTCGCCCCCCCGCCCTCCCTCCCCTCAGTCTCCCTCACCCTCTTTCCCTCAATCTCTCTCCCTTCAATCTCCCTTGCCTTCCCTGCCCTCAATCTTCCTCACACCCCCCTCAATCTTCCTCAACCCCCCACCCTCAATCTCCCTCACCCTCTCTCCCCTCAGTCTCCCTCCCCCTCCCCTCCCCTCAGTCTCTCTTGCCCTCCCTGCAATCCCTCTCCCTCCCGTCACTATTTCCATTTCATCTCCCTATCTGAAATCAGTTTGCTTGTTTTCTTGCTTATGAATTTCCTTCCTTATTGAAGGCAAGTTCCATGAGAGCAGGGACCATGTGTGTCTCTCGCGTGTTTGCTACGATATTCCCCATGTCTGATGACTCAGGTGCTCAGTGAATAGTTGGTGAGTGAACGAAGGATTCGCAGTGAGCCAGGGAAGTGCGAGGAACAACCTCCCGGGTGGGGGACAGCACATGTGGCGCGGTACGGTTTTGGGCCTCGGTGGCAGCTGCGCCCCGGCGGGAAGCACGTTCCCTCTGACTCTGTGTCCTGTGCCGCAGGCGGCTGGTGGAGCGGCTGGAGACCATGAGGCGGAACGTGATGGGGAATGGCCTGTCCCAGTGCCTGCTCTGTGGGGAGGTGCTGGGCTTCCTGGGCAGCTCGTCGGTGTTCTGCAAAGACTGCAGGAAGGTAAGACCCTGCTCTGGCCCTGCCGTTCCGGCATCCCAGCCTGGACCCGCCCTGGTGCTCTGTGGCTTTGCGTCCTGGCTCCCAGGAGTGTGTGCGTCTGCATTGGGCGTGTGGTGTCCTCTGCCTCTTGGCCAGAAGGACTAAGACTTAAAAATCAAATGGCCTGACGTCTAGGGCCAGCTCTGGGTCTCATCGCGTGGATGTACCTTCCAGCCCTTCTGCTAGATTCACGCCCAGGCCACGAGACCCAGAGCTGGCGTTAGAAGTCAGGGTGTGAATCTAGCTCTTCTGCTAAGACCTCAGAAAACTCGTTTAGTATCTCACACCTGATGTTCCTCATCTGTAAAATGTGGTCATGATGCCATGCACCTCACCATGCTCAGAGGATTAAATATTCCTAAATGCAAAACTCTTCAAACCTTGCCTGGCACATAGGCACTCAATAAATGTTATCTCCAGAATATATTAAGTCAACAAGAAAAACATGTTTTCAGTTGTTATTAGATACATCCTATTTTCCTCAAGGCCAAACAGTGTGCCAGGATGGCACTTTCCGTCCTGCTGGCTTGCTTCTGTTGATCCCCGGTTACTCAAAGAAGAACGATCTTTGCAGGGAGATCAAACTGATTTTCTCCTTATACTGAATTGTGCCACATATTAAATGGTTTCATATTGAATCTAGGACTTTTTAAATATAACTTTTAGTTTTTCCTGGAGTTTCGACTTGCCTTTTTCTTATTGTTGAGAGAATAATGCGCCTTCTAATCCTCAAGATTAGTTAACATCTCGATTTTACAATTACATGGAGGCTGTTTTTTTTTTCCTGGCATAAACCCTTCTGGATTCTCACTCCTGCTCCTCCTAGGCTGGGAGCTGCACGGCTGTTATAATGGGAGTTCCCTTTGCTGCCTCCCAGGTTAGAAACACTGTTCTCAGGAGACCATGTCTTCCTCTTTTTTGTGCTCACCTTAGTTTTTCTGGAACCCATCCTCAAGTAACTTCCATGTACTACTCAAGTTTTCTTTTGTTTTTGCTTTCTGGAGACAGAGTCTTGCTCTGTCACCCAGGCTGGAGTGCAAATGGTGCAATCTCGGCTCACTGCAAGCTCCGCCTTCCGGGTTCAAGTGATTCTCCTGCCTCAGCCTCCCGAGTAGTTGGGATCACAGGCGTGCGCCACCACACCCGGCTAATTTTTATAGTTTTAGTAGAGATGAGGTTTCGCCATGTTGGCCAGGCTGGTCTCGATCTCCTGACCTCAGGTGATCCGCCTGCCTCGGCCTCCCAAAGTGCTGGGATGACAGGTTCGAGCCGCCGCGCCCGGCCTAGTCGTGGCTTTGGGACTTGAGTTACTATACTGAAGAAGAGAGAGAAGGAACATTTTTGAGATGATATTGGGCAAGGGAACTAAAAAACAAGTAATGATCAAATAAACAAGATGATTTCAGGAAATAATAAATCCTGGGAAGAAATAACAGAGGACGGAAGATGGAGGATGGAGGATGGGGTGGGGTGGGAAGTGCTGAGAGGACCGGGAAAGATGGAGAAGTCAAAATAAATGAACATGGACGTGGATCATGGAGGCTGTTGGCAACCTGGAGGGCATTTTCAGGAGCACTCAAGAGCGGGATGAGAAAACCAGAGGTGCAGTGAGGTTAATCTGCCCAGTAATAAGTAGGGAAGCCAGGATCACAGCTGTGGTCAATTTTTTTCTCCTGTTCTGTCATATGTGGTAAATTGGGCTGAGGAATGTGGATTAACTGGTCCAAGAATACTGGAGGGATGATGGGGACATAGGTGTCAGGCTTTGCTGGCTCCTTCTTCAGCCCTGTGTAGGGCCGGGACTACAGGACAGTGGAGGTGACACAGGGACTACAGGACAGTGGAGGTGACACGGGGACTACAGGTCAGTGGAGGTGACACGGGGACTACAGGACAGTGGAGGTGACACGGGGACTACAGGACAGTGGAGGTGACACGGGGACTACAGGTCAGTGGAGGTGACACGGGGACTACAGGACAGTGGAGGTGACACGGGGACTACAGGACAGTGGAGGTGGGACGGGGACTACAGGACAGTGGAGGTGACACGGGACTACAGGTCAGTGGAGGTGACACGGGGACTACAGGTCAGTGGAGGTGACACGGGGACTACAGGACAGTGGAGGTGACACGGGGACTACAGGTCGGTGGAGGTGACACGGGGACTACAGGTCGGTGGAGGTGACACGGGGACTACAGGTCGGTGGAGGTGACACGGGGACTACAGGTCGGTGGAGGTGACACGGGGACTACAGGACGGTGGAGGTGGGACGGGGACTACAGGACGGTGGAGGTGACACGGGGACTACAGGTCGGTGGAGGTGACACGGGGACTACAGGACGGTGGAGGTGACACGGGGACTACAGGACGGTGGAGGTGGGACGGGGACTACAGGACGGTGGAGGTGACACGGGGACTACAGGTCGGTGGAGGTGGGACGGGGACTACAGGACAGTGGAGGTGACACGGGGACTACAGGTCAGTGGAGGTGACACGGGGACTACAGGACAGTGGAGGTGACACGGGGACTACAGGACAGTGGAGGTGGGACGGGGACTACAGGACAGTGGAGGTGACACGGGACTACAGGTCAGTGGAGGTGACACGGGGACTACAGGTCAGTGGAGGTGACACGGGGACTACAGGACAGTGGAGGTGACACGGGGACTACAGGACAGTGGAGGTGACACGGGGACTACAGGTCGGTGGAGGTGACACGGGGACTACAGGTCGGTGGAGGTGACACGGGGACTACAGGTCGGTGGAGGTGACACGGGGACTACAGGACGGTGGAGGTGGGACGGGGACTACAGGACGGTGGAGGTGACACGGGGACTACAGGTCGGTGGAGGTGGGACGGGGACTACAGGTCGGTGGAGGTGGGGGACACAGGCTTGGGAATGGCCGACTTCCAGGACTCGGGCAGTGACTCCTGCCTGGCAGAACGGGACCTGGCAGTCTATTTCCTCCTCTGTCTCTCAACCCCACAGCTGCTGTGAATATTCCAGATACAGGGGACTGTGGAGAGGCACAGAGCCTGGCCTGCGGTAGATAGTCCAGATAGAGGGGACCGTGAAGGTCCAGGAAGCCCGGCCTGCTTTCCCTGCGACCATCCAGGGCCTGTGGCCACAGAGGCTGCTGCTGGTCTGGCTGTTCACGGTTAATCCAGCTGCCCCTTGGAGCCATGTCTGAGGCAGCAGTGACCGTCCCGGGGAGGGGCCTCAGCTGGAGGTGGCCCCCATGCTGTCCTGGAGCTCTGGGCTGGTCTGGGTGTTTCCATTGCAAATGGTTCTTGGTGTTCAGCAGCCGAAGGCCAGCGGAGGTGGGACTACGGGTCCTGCCATGAGGCGGGGGAGGCTTTGAGCTTCTGAGGGGCTTGTTCCAGGATTGAGGTGGGAGGAGAGGGTGTGGGGCTGCTGGATGGTGGGCATTTGGGGGCTTCGGAGGGTCACTCTAACTTCTTGGAGAAGGTGGTGTCGTTCGTTCATTCGTAGTCACTCGTTCTTTAAACAATAGCCCATCGTGTGCAAGCCCTGCTCCGGGTGTGGCGACGCCGCGAACGAGACAAAGTCCACCCTGTGGTGGAGACGACTTTCCAGGGGTCGGGGCATGGAGAAGACAAACGACTAAACATGGAGCAGCACTAGGCACCCGAGGACGCCGCTGAATTAACGCGGAGCTCCTAGCGGGCGGCCTGGGGGCCTCTCCCGGCTCAGGCCCAGACAAGCAGGAGCCGGCCCTGGGAAGATCTGGGTGGAACCGTCTCGGCGGAGGGAACGGCAGGCTTCCCCCGATGAGTCCCGAAGGCCCTGAGGCAGGAACCAGCTGGGCATGTTGAAGGGGCAGATGGTGGCGTCTGGGGCAGCGAGCGTGAGCGGCGGGATGGCCCATCACAGGGAGCCTCGCCGGTCAGGGTCAGGAGCTGAGATTTCACCTGCGTTTAATGGGACGCCAGCGGAGTGTCTGAAGCAGGGGTGTGATGTGATCTGTGTTTTTAAGAGATGACCGTAGTGCTGGAGACAAGTTAGGTGGGGATGGCCGTCACCGGGAGATGACGGGGTTGGGGACAAGGCCACATACGGACTGAGGCCATTTGCTAAGACGGAGCGTCGGCCTCTTCAGTGTATTCTCAGCAGATGGGGAGGAATTGGGGTGAACGAGGGTTCTAGGAAGGAGAGCCCTAGACTGCCGGGGGCCGGGGTGAGAGGTCGCTTGGTCCACCCCGAGCAGCAGGTGGTCCTGGACTTGCCGGTGAGGACTGTCCCCACGCAGACGCCACGCAGCGCTGGGGCTCGGGCCCGGATGGGAGGGCCTCGTCTGTACTTTCAGGGGTGCCTCCGTGTTCCTGCAGGGACCGGCAGGGCCAGCTTCCCTCCTCCCTGGCTGCAGGACCGTGAGGTGGCCGCCCGCGGAGCCGCGGGACCGTGGGACCGTGGGACCGTGAGGTGGTTGTGCACGCGGAGCCGCGGGACCGTGAGGTGGTTGTGCACGCGGAGCCGCGGGACCGTGAGGTGGTTGTGCACGCGGAGCCGCGGGACCGTGAGGTGGTTGTACACGCGGAGCCGCGGGGCCGTGAGGTGGGAGTACACGCGGAGCTGCGGGACCAGACGGACTCAGGTTGAGGTCCCCAGCGTGGCCAACGTGGTGCGGTCTCGTACAGGTCACTTAACCTCTCTGGGCCTCTGTTCTTTCATCTGTAAAATGGGGTCACTAAGCTTCCGTCTCTGTTGATGGATGCCGCGGTGCAGCATCACTTGCCTGATTGCTCAGGCTAGAACTTCCAGTACTATGTTAAATATTGTGATGAAAGTAGTATCCGTTGCCGACTGCCTGGCCGCGGGCAGCATGCAGTAAAGGATGCCTGTGACAGTTAGGAATCCACTCCAGGGTCCGGCCCACTGAGGCCACACACGTGTTACCCAGGATCGAGCAGATCCCCAGACACTGCAGAAGAGGCTGAGTGACTCCCCGTGGCATAGTCGGCTCAGGCCGCCGTAACAACGTGCCGCAGACTAGGTGCCTTCAGCAGTAGGCATTTTCAGAGTTTGGAGGCACGAAATTCTGAGATCAAGGTGCTGGCTGATTCTGTGTCTGGTGAGGGCCCTTTCCCTGGCACGCAGACAGCTGCCGTCTCCTCGTGTCCTCGCGTGGCAAGGGGAGAGGGCTCGGGTCTCTCCTCCTCCTGTTGCTTTTTTGTTTATTTGACAGGTTCTCACGCTGTCACCCAGGCTGGAGTGAAGTCACGTGATCATTGCTCACTGCAGCCTCCACCTCCTGGGGTCAAGCAACCTTCCTGCCTCAGCTTCCCGGGTAGCGGAGACTACAGATGTGCGCCACCATGCCTGTCTAATGTTTAATCTTTTGTAGAGACAGGGTATTGCTTTGTTGCCCAGGCTGGTCTCAAACTAGCTCTCAAGCAACCCTCCCACCTCCGCTTCCCAAAGTGCTGGGATTACAGGTGTGAGCCACGGCTCCCGGCCTCTTACTTTTCTGATAAAGACACGAGTCCTATTGCATTAGGGCCTCGCCCTTGCAACCTCATTTTACCTTAATTACCTCCTAAGACCCTCTCTCCAAATACAGTCACTCTGGGGGTCACGGCTTCAATATAGGAATTTTGAGGGGACACAGTTCAGTTCATAGCACCCACATTCTCCTCCCTGGAATTCTTTTCTTAAAATTGGAGCTCCCACAGTTAGTCCCATATTTTCTATAATTTACATAGAAGCCTCTGGAAGCCTTTGTAGCTCACTGGATGTCCTGAGCCAGCAGGGACAACCCTCAGTGTTTGTGCGAGTTATTCATGTAAATGTCTCTCTCAGTCGCTTAGCCTATTGTGTGCCAATCCTGGGTTTGGGGGATCCAAAAAGAGAGGTGTTCAGGGTGGTCACTTCCCTTAGGTCCTGACGGTCACGATGGGCCGATGGCGGTACTCTCTAGTGTGACGTGCACTGTGGCTGGGACTGGGGTTCCCAGGACTCAAAGCAGCCAGGAGGGCTGCCTGGAGGAGTGGACCCCTGGAGGCTGGGCAGACTTCTGCAAGGCTGAGGGCAGAGGGAAGGGCATCGGGGAGGGGAAGACCACACGGGCCGAGGCTCGAAGCTGGAAACAGGCTGGGCGAGCGTCCAGCTGTGAGGATGATGCCTGGGGGAGCACAGAGGCGTGTGCGGAAGGGAAAAGGAGCACAGGATGCAATGGCAGATTCGACTTAGGGACAGTGGACGGTGGAGGAGGGATGGGGCCTGCTCCCGCTGCCTCTGAGGCTGAGATCTTGGGGACCTGCAAACCCAGGGCAGAGCTGAGATCCTGGGGACGCTGAGCTGTAGGTGACTTGGGAGAGGGTGGAGTCTTTCGGAGGACCAGCTGCGTTTGAGCAGTGAATGGGCAGGTGCAGAAGGCTTGGGACCCCAGGGAGATGATCGCAGAGGCACTGACCCCCTGGGGGCCCTGCTGTAGGGGTGGTTGCCTAGAACCCGAGTCACTGGAGACGCAGGGAGGCCCACACATAGCCCCTGCGAAGCCCTCGTCCCTGCAGGGCTCTCTGATGTCTGGGAGGAGAGACAATGCCATCCGTTCCCCATCCCATGAATATTTATCGCACACCTGCTGGTGTTAGGAGCCAGGCAGATCCCAGTGCTGGGGGGCGGGGGAGGTGTGAAACCATCATGGGTAATTAATTACAGCTGGGGTTGGGGTTAAGCTGGCAGCCCTGGGGGGCTGGGAGGGCTCAACACGGTGCAGGGAACGGGCCCTGCACTCTGGGCCTGCCGGCTTCTGGGGCACCTCCCTGTTTATTTCCATCTCCACATTCCGCCTCCGCACCTTCTGCGGACGGCTGCAGCTCGGGGCCCTGGGAGGTGTGTGGGCTCAGGCAGGCTGGAGAAGGGATGCTGGGGAGATCCCCGCCGTGGGAAGCATCCAGGCCCAGGCGTGGTTGGGGAGGACGGAGCCTCAGGTGCTCCTGGGCTCACAGAGGCGTCCCCAGCAAGAGCCCTGGCAGCTTTCAGCAGCTACAAGCTAATGAGCTCGCGGGCGGAAGCCGAGATGCCGGTCCTGGGCGCTGCGTCCCCTCCGTAATGGGGCCTGCGTGTCTCGGCTGCCTGCCCTCATTATCTGAGGGCCGTGGTGGGAAGGGAGAGGGGCTGGCTGGTTAATTAGAGAGGCCTGGTGCTCCTAATTGCTTGGGATCTGAGTCAGCCAGCTTTGAGTCTCATTGAGAGTCCAGCCAGCGATGGCGAGCTGGGCGGGGCCCCAGCAGAGCCCACCCGAGCCTGGGATGCCTTGTCACTGTTTGAGGGAAGCGATGGGTTTTTTTCTGGTCTCAGCCAAATGTGTCCCACAGTGTGGGTGCCGGGGAGCCTGCTATGAAACGATGGCCTGAGTCCTAATGGAGGAAGACCGGGCAGTCTCATATTTGCCCGAGTCACTTAGAGGAGGTCCAGCTCGGGTGGGGCAGGTACCACCCGGCCCAGCATGGAGAGAAGGGGCTGGGCCAGAACCTGACCTTTCCCCCAACCTGGCTTGAGCCCACTTTGCTCTGAGGAGGGGGTGTGTCCTGCTGAGAGTCATCCCGGACCCCAGGCAGGGGCGCTGGCAGGAGCCTGGGCTGGATGGGGGACATGCCGTATCCTGGACCCCGGCAGGGGCGCTGGCAGGAGCCTGGGCTGGATCGGGGACATGCCGTATCCCGGACCCCGGCAGGGGTGCTGGCAGGAGCCTGGGGCGGGGGGCATGCCATATCCTGGACCCCCGGCAGGAGCGCTGGCAGGAGCCCGGGCTGGATAGGGGACATGCCGTATCCTGGACCCCCAGCAGGGGCACTGGTAGGAGCCTGGGCTGGATGGGGGACATGCCGTATCCCGGACCCCGGCAGGGATGCTGGCAGGAGCCTGGGCTGGATGGGGGACATGCCGTATCCTGGACCCCCAGCAGGAGCGCTGGCAGGAGCCTGGGCTGGATAGGGGATATGCCATATCCTGGACCCCAGCAGGGGCACTGGTAGGAGCCCGGGCTGGATAGGGGACATGCCATATCCCGGACCCCGGCAGGGATGCTGGCAGGAGCCTGGGCTGGATGGGGGACATGCCGTATCCTGGACCCCCAGCAGGAGCGCTGGCAGGAGCCTGGGCTGGATGGGGGACATGCCGTATCCCGGACCCCCAGCAGGAGCGCTGGCAGGAGCCCGGGGCTGGATGGGGGACATGCCACATCCCAGATCCCCGCAGGGACGCTGGCAGGAGCCCGGGGCGGGGGACATGCCGTATCCCGGACCCCAGCAGGGGCACTGGTAGGAGCCCGGGGCTGGATGGGGGACATGCCATATCCCGGACCCCGGCAGGGGTGCTGGCAGGAGCCTGGGGCGGGGGGCATGCCATATCCCGGACCCCCGGCAGGAGCGCCGGCAGGAGCCTGGGCTGGATAGGGGACATGCCATATCCTGGACCCCAGCAGGGGCACTGGTAGGAGCCCGGGGCTGGATGGGGGACATGCCGTATCCCGGATCCCCGCAGGGACGCTGGCAGGAGCCTGGGGCGGGGGACATGCCGTATCCCGGACCCCAGCAGGGGCGTTGGTAGGAGCCCGGGCTGGATGGGGGACATGGCATATCCCAGACCCCGGCAGGGGCGTTGGTAGGAGCCCGGGCTGGGTGGGGGACATGCCATTTTCCTAAGGTTTCAGCTTCCCTCTCTGTTCAGTATCTGGGACTCGAGGCCCTGAAGCTGTGGAAGGAGCAGGGGGAGTGTCCTTGTCGCTCTTCTGCCTGCAGAGCCGGACTCTTTCCATCAGTGTGTTCCTTTTTTAAGAGACAAGGTCTTGCTCTGCCTCCCAGGCTGGAGTGCAGCGGCAAACACAGCTCACTGCAGCCTCAAACTCCTAGGCTCAATCGATCCTCCTACCTCAGCCTCCCTCATAGCTCAGACTACAGGCGTGCACCACCTCGCCTGGGTAATTTTTTGTTTTTTGTAGAGACAGGGTCTTGCTATGTTGCCCAGGCTGATCTCAAACTCCTGGCTCAAATGATCCTCTTGCCTCGGCCTCTCAAAGTGCTGGGATTATAGGCGTGAGCCACCGCACCCAGCCTCCATCACTGCTTTATTCCCAGCAGCCAGCCCTCCGCTCTTAGACATGGCCGTGATTCGTGACCTGCCTGCAGCAGCTGCCTGGAGAGAGTCTGCTCACCCCTGAGGGGTATTCTCCTGCCTTGGGAAGCTGTGGGGGTCCCGGCACCGTCCAGTTTACAGAGAGCTCCTCCTGGAGGTGGAGGCGTTAGGGCTAGCGGAGAGTTCCAGTGCTGATGGGGTCTCTGCTATTCAAAGTGTGGGCCAAGGACCAGTGATGTGGACCCTCCCCTGGATGTTCATTACAAATGCAGAATATCAGGCCCCCACAGACCTCCCAAACTGGAAGCTTCAGTGTAACCAGATCCCCTTTGCGTAATGCTTTCAAGGTTCATCCGTCGCAATTTCCATCCTGTTTAAGGCGGAGGAACGTTTCGTTGCACGCGCTCCGTGTATCCACTCACCTGTGATGGACATTTGGGTTGCTCCACGTTTCAGCTGTTGTGAACATGCCGCAGTGAGCATGGGCGTGCGCACCTGTCTGCGACCTGCCTTCGATTCTCTTGCGTCTATGCCCAGCAGTGGAATCGCTGGGTCGTATGGCAGTTCTGTGCTTGCTTGTCTAAGGAGCCTCCATCCTGCTTTCCGTGGTAACCGCACCGTTTTACATCCCCACAAGCATAAGGCTTAGGAGAAGTCAGTGTTTTGCAGAGCCTGCCTCCCAGATGGGTGTGCGGTGAAAGTCCTCCGTGGCCCCGTCCCCTCCTCCCTTTCCAAACCTGACCCTCAGTGCCCGTCCTTTGGTGGAGCTGTGGAAGCTCCTTGAGCCATTTCATCCGAGTCGCCTGCAAACTGGCCTCACGATGTCCTTTCTCCTCTTGACCTAATTCCGACGTGGAAGACGTGCGTTTGTGACTCATTACAAAGATGGATTTTTTCATTCAGCGACTGAAGCTTCCTAAATTCCCGGAAAAAGTCACTTAATTCGTCTGCCCCGAGGGGCCTGCTCCGGCGGCTCCGGCATCTCCGGCATCTCCGCGGCTGTTCGGCAGGAATGGACTTGGCCCCAGTTGCTGGGATCGGAGGAGTGGACCAGACACCGCACGGCGTCTTGGAACATCGGCCTTGCTCGGAGTCTGACGAGTGGAACGTCTCCACTGAGGCCTCCTTTTCTCTCGCTGTCTCGAGGCCTGCGTGTGGCTTTTCTTCTTCCAAAGAAAGAACAGCTACTTTGTGCGCTGCTGAGCCCCTGCTGTTCACCCCAGCACGCTGCCGACCTTCAGCCCAGGGTCATCAGCAGGGAGGCAGCCAAGGGGCTGCGGGGACCCAGGGTGGGCCTGGGCAACCACACGGATCCCTGGCGAGGCCAAGAGCTTTCTGGACGGAGCTTTGCGTGACCTGTCGCCTGGTCAGTTCCTGTGCGCACTCAGCTCACCTTCGTGCCAGGCCGCAGGGCTGAGGAGGTGGAGATGCCAGCTCCGCCCTCCAGGAGCTCATGGTTGGTGTCAGATATGGCAGTGCAGTGAGAAGTGCTGCAGAAGTAGAAGGCAGGGATGAGCGCGGGGCGGACCTGCCGCGGGGAGAACCTGCCATGGGGCGGACCTGCTGCTGGATGAGCTTGCTATGGGGCGGACCTGCCACGGGGAGGACCTGCCGCGGGGAGAACCTGCCGTGGGGAGGATCTGCCCTGGGACGGGCTTGCTGTGGGACGGACCTGCTGCTGGACGAGCTTGCTATGGGGAGGACCTGCCGCGGGGAGGACCTGCCCTGGGACGGGCTTGTTGTGGGGAGGACCTGCCGTGGGGCAGACCTGCCATGGGCGAGCTGTGGCACCTGGGGAGGTGGGGGAGGACCCCAGGCTGCCGGGTGGAGCGATGTGGCAGCCGGGCCTGGAGGGGGTGACCAGGTGCCAGGAAAGGGCACTTCCGGAGCAGGCACAGCTCTGCAGGGGAGGGTGCCGAGGAAGTGTGGGGGCGCTGGGCGCAGCTGGGGCTCTGGTTATGCTGGAGAGTGAGAAGGAGAGGAAGGGAGGAAAAGGGAAGGGGAGGATGGCAGAGGGGAGAGGAAAAGAGGCCGTGAGGGGTAAGAAGCGGATGGGGAGGGAGGGAAGGAGAGGGACGTGAGGATCGGGAGGGCTCTGTGTGCCGGGTGCAGGGCCTGGGCTTGTGTCCTGTGGGCAGCAGAGCCATCGAAGGGCACTGAGCAGGGAAGTGAGTCTCGGGGCCTGGGGGGCGGTTAAGTCCAGAGGCAGAGAATTCGTGGATATTGAATTATCCAGTTCGCCATAATGAGGGCCTGAATAAGGCAGGAGCGGCCGAGGTGGAGACTCTGAAGAGAGGAGTTAGCAGTGGCAAAGCTGCCAGCTGTGGAGAGCTCACTTAGAGGCCCCAGGTCCGCACCCACCTGAGGAGCAAGGCCACCCTGCGAGGTCACGGTCTCCACGTTGCGGGTGAAGAAATGGAGGCGAGGCGGGGGTTAGTCCCTCGCCAGGTCACACGGCGGCCAGTGCTGGGTCCGAGGCCTTACCGGCCAGGTGCACGGGCACGGGGCTGTGTGGAGGGTGGTCTGCGGTGGGAGCAGATGTGGGGAAGGGGCTCGTGGGGCATGGTGGTGGTGGGGCTGGGGGTCCAGGGAGGCTGTGTATGTTCCAGTGAGTCCAGGCTGGATCCCAGGCCGTGGGTTAGAAAGGGGCCGGGGAAGTCGGGCGCAGTGGCTCACACCTGTAATCCCAGCACTTTGGGAGGCCGAGGTGAGACCGGGAGTCTGAGACCAGCCTGGGCAATGTAGTGAGACCTCATCTCTACCAAAAAAACAAAACAAAACAAAACAAAACAATAGCCGGTCATGGTGGTGCCCAGTTATGTTTCCCACTACTTGGGAGGCTGAGGCTGAGGACTGCTTGAACCTGGAAGGCAGAGGCTGCATTGGGTCACGATTGTGCCACTGAACTCCAGCCTGGGTGACCTGTTTCAAAAAAAGAAAGGAGGGAGGGAGGGAAGGAAGGGAGGGGCTGGGCAGGGAGGCTGGCAGCTCAGAGGCAAATGTCGTGGGGGTGACTGAGTGATGTGAGCAACCTGGGAGAGAACGGGGGCCCAGGTTGAGGAGAGGAACCCGCCAGGTGGGGCGTGGTGGGAGAGTGGCCAGGCGGCTGTCTTCCCCCCTCGAGCCGGCCTGAATGTCTGTGTGGAGACACTCCTGTGATCTGGGGTCTCCACGCGGTGTCCTGCTGTTGGGATGCTGGGGCCGGGACCGCCGCTGGGCACCTGCCGCGTGTGTGGTCAGGTCACCCGACGCGGGAGGAATGCAACTGAGATCCAGCTGGGGAGGAACCCACGTGTAACCTGGTGAAGCTGCCGGGGGGGACGTCGGGGCAGAGGAGGCTGGTGTGAGCTGGGCCTCCAGGATGGATTAGTCCTTCCGTACCCAGCCTGTCGGCTGCGAGGCAGGCACCACCCACCCTCCTGGACTGTCCCGTGGGGGCTCCGCAGTGCGGCGGGCGCAGGTTCAGGGCTGTTGTGCTCCATCTCGACTTCGCCTTGGCTCCGGCTTCGACCCTGAGCCCCACCTGGGCCAGTGCTGAGACACGAGGCCGAACCTCTGGCTGTTTCCAGAACTGGTGACTCCGGCCACCTCCCGGGCTGTGTGCCTGCTGGTGCAGACACCCCGGAGCCCTCCCCAAGCACCCGGTGACCCTGTTCCTCTCGTGCACTCGGGCCCCAGGAGCTCGTGGCGCTGGACCGGGGGTGGCCCCCGATTCGGTAGCACCTGTGAGCTAGGATGGTTTTTACATTTGTAAATAGCTCGGGGGGTGGGAGGGAACAAAAGAAGAAGATCACGTGGCATGAAACTTCAGTGACTGTAAATCTCAGTGTCCTTCGAGGTTTCCCGGAGCCCAGCCACGCTCTCGCTCACTCGTTCTCCTGTGGCCTGCAGCCGTTCAGCCCGGCCCTGGCTGGACAGAATCCTTATAACAGCCCAAAACGTTTACTTTCTGGTCCTGTACCGAAACGGCAGGCCCCCCGCCCCAGCCGTGAGCCCACCCAGGCACCAGCCGCTCAGAGGTGAGAAGGGGCCTGACTTCCTTCCCCTCTGGTTATGGCGTTGGTCGGGGCGGCCTGGGGTACCAGCCTCAGTGGTCTGAGCCTCAGCAGATTCCAGAATTTAATGATTTAGCTTCTCTTGGTCTTACTCGTTTTCTTTCCTCGGAATTTTAAAAAGTAACTTCCACTACTGTGCAGAGGTTTGGAACACCGGACTCTGGCTTCCCGGGTTCTCCCACCTCTCTCTGCCTCGGCTTTCTCACCTGACGTTGGGAATAATCATAGTACCTGCCTCGGGGTGGTTGTAAGGACTGCAACAAGGAAAGTACGTGATAAGCTCTTAAACGGTGCCTGAAACGTGGTCCCTGCTCCATAATTATTAAAACGTCGACACAGCCCTTCCTCCCTGCCCCCTCCACCTCTTTCTTATAACGGCTGGGTGATCGAATTCATTCCTAAGTTGTCAAATCTTTTGTGTTTTTGTTTCGTTTTTGTTTCGTTTTTGTTTTTTCAGACAGGGTCTCGCTCTGCTGCCCAGGCTGGAGTGCCGTGGTGCGATCCTAGCTCATGGCAGCCTCGACCTTCTGGGCTCGGGCGATCCTCCCACCTCAGCTTCCCGAGCAGCTGGGACGACCGGCGCGCCACCACTCCTGGCTAAGTTCTTATTTTTTGTAGAGACTGGGTCTTGTTACGTTGGCCAGGCTGGCCTCAAACTCCTCAGGCGATCCTCCTGCGCAGCCTCCCAAAGTACCGGGATACAGGCGTGAGCCGCTAACGTTAACGATAAATCATTAAAGCCTCAGATTTTATCTCCACCCGGAATCCTGTGGAGAACTGCCAAGGTTATTTTCTGATTGGGATGCCTCGTAGACATTACATATTAAGGACAATTCAACCCTAGAAAATAAGTCAAACACCGCAGGTGTGTGTGAAATAGGACGCTCCCGCCCCTGGCCGTGGCGGTCTGTGTGTTTGTCCTTCTCCCACCCTCCCTGTCTCCACACTCACAAATCCTCGCAGGGTGGACGCGTATATACACTCTCCATGGGACCGAAATATGTTGCTTATTCTGGAATTCTCTTTTTTCATCTTCTTTTCCTACTTAATAAGATACCAAAAACACCGTCCCATGACTATGCATATAAATCACACTTCCGTTTTAGGAGCTGTGTCGTACGCGGGGCCTTTTCACACTTCCCACTAGCCCCCCTTTTCCAGGCAGCTCACACACCTGCAGGGCAGGCCTGGGGTGAGCGTGGGGGGCAGCTGGGAGGGCCGGGCCTGGACCCACCCTCCCTCGACGGCAGACGCCTCCCATCCTGTTTCCTGCTGAGTTTAGCCTCTTCCTGGGGTCCGAATCTCTCCTGGGGCCGTGGCCCTCTCTGCAGGGCGGCTCCCATGGCTTCCTCCGCTGTCTACTCCCCGCACCGCGCACAGACACACCTGCCCACGTCCAAATCCAGCTGAAGGCGAGGCTCAAGTTCATTCCCTGCAACGGCTCCTTGGACCTTGTGTGAATCGAAGGACAGACGTGGGGGGTGGGGCCGTGCTGCCTAAATTCACAGGTAAAACACGTCTGAGCCTCCGTGTACGTGCCTGGCCTGCTACACCCAGACCTGCGGGAGTCGGAGGACGGCGATGCTCAGAACCTCCTGCGTGACCTCATGAAAATCGGTTCCCTTCTCTGGCCTTCCAGTGACAGGCGAAGGCTGGATGAGAGAATCTCCTGGGCCTGCCTGCGGTTTCCTCCCAGGCGGCTGGGGCTCGGTCCGGGCCTTGCAGCCTTGCTGTCCTCAGATGCCACAGCGGCAGCCGCTGGGCTGGGAGGCGAAGCTTGTGCCTCATGCCGCTGGGACACAGCTCGACGGGTGGTTATTTTAAAGCCGTGGCAGATTTGCTGCCCAGTTCGCTTTGGCTCAGGCCATAGTGAGTCTGCCCTCTGAGCGGGAGGAGGTCAGGGTAGGGGGCACCGAGAGCCCCTGTGCCTGACATGTCTATGATGTCGTGTGTCCCTCGTGGCCCCCAGGAGATGGGCAGGCAAAAGGCAGTGTTTATACTCATTTTCCAGATGGAGACACTGACTTCAGAGGGATGACTCCCTCTCGGTGACACAGCCAGTGCCTTGCAATTACTCCTACACTTTGGGAGGCCAAGGTGGGAGGATCACTGGAAGCCAGGAGTTTGAGACGACCAGCCTGGGCAACAAAGCAAGACCCTGTTTTAACAAATGAAAAAAACTAGCTGGGCATGGTGGTGCCCCTGTAGTCGCAGCTACTTGGGAGGCCGAGGCAGGAGATCACTTGAGCCGAGGAGTTCAAGACCAGCCTGGGCAACATGGCAAAACCCCATCTCTACAAAAGAAAAAATATATATATACAAAAATTAGCCAGAAATGGTAGTGTGCACCCATAATCTTAACTAGTGGGGAGACTGAGGTGGGAGGATTGCTTGAGCCTGGGAGGTTAAGGCTACAATGAGCTGTGGTCCCACCACTGCACTCTAGCCTGGGTGACAGCGTGAGACCCCGTCTCAAGAAAAAAAAAACGCAAAGAACTTTGTCTATGTACCATTTAAGATGTAAAGAGATCTAAAGATGCACAGGAGACGCCCAAAGCAAGGTGATGTCTGGCCCCACTTCTGAATGAGGTGGCCGGTGGAATGAGGTGGCCGGTGGAACGAGGTGGCCGATGGAACGAGGTGGCCGATGGAACGAGGTAGCCGGTGAAATGAGGTGGCCGACGGCTACGTACCCCCAATGCCGGGGAAGGGATCGCAGCCCCTGTGGCCGAGCGTCTGGGGTAAGAGGTAGCACCCAGCCCTGGGACCCCTGAGGCAGGGCCCCCTACAGAGTGGGCCTGAGACCTTGCCCTGGTCTGTCCCACCCTTGAATTGGCTGGACAATGGTTGGATACGTGGAGGAGTGATGGCCCAGCCTCGCTGTGAGGCCAGCCCCTGCTGGAGCAGGTAAGAGCTTCTGCAGGCCTTGGCCGGGGTAGCTGGGACACTGGTCAGGGCTGTCCTGCAGTGACTCCTCCTCCCCAGGCACCTGCCCCCCGGGCTCAGCGCTGTCTTCCCCGGGTCTGGTCAGTGTAGCTTCGGCAGCGGGAAGAAGGATCGCTGGCAAATCCACTTAGGGGCCGTTACCAGGCGCCGTGATTTTGTGCAGCCTCTCGTCCTCGGTTGTGGTAAATAACAGATAATGACATTTGCGGTCCAGCGCTGCCCCGTGCCGCACACCTCACCGGCCGTGCCCTGCGCGCTGCCACACTCCGGGAGGCCTGCGATTCTTCACTGGCCTCCAGTCGTCCCTCTGATGCTGGCTGTGACATTTCCTTGCAGCCGTTTGCCGTTCGAGGACCTTAACTCGGGATGGACTTAGCCTGTCTCGTTCCCTGTGGGAGGCCCCGGGGGGCAGTTCTGCTGACGGGGGATTTGAGGGGAAAAGAGGGAGCTGGTTCATTTCCCCCAGGCTCCTTGTAGCCTGGGCCTCAAAACTGAGAATCAGGCCTTTGTCGGAGGCCTCTGGCCCTCTCCTTCTAGACTCTCCTCTTGCCCTTGTTGTCCTGCCTCCCATGGGAGGGAGGGAGGGAGGATTCTGCCCCAGGTTACAGATGGATAAACTGAGGCTGAGAAGGGTGAGACCGTTCTAACCAAGAACCATATACAGACTCAGACAGCAGCGGCGTTCGGGCCCTGCAGGGATTGAGGCTGGAGCACCCGGGTTGCCAACCCAGGGGAGGGGCTGCTGGGCCATTGCAGGGCCCCACTGGGTTCCAGACTGGATGAGTCTCCTTTGCTTTGCAGCCGGTCCTCTGCTCCTCTCTTGCTTGTTCAAACGCAGCTCTGGTCAGGTCACTGTCTCCCTCCTTCCCCCCAAAGTCTTCAGTGGCTCCCTGCTGCCTCTGCAGCATCAACTCTAAAACACCCCCACGAGGTCCCAAGGCCCTTAGCTCCTTCCCTGGCTGCAGCCTGCTGACTCGAGCCGTGTGAGTGAAATCCGCTGCTGGGAGTTCTGAGGCCCAGGGCCAGGCCTGGCTCCCCCAGCCCCGACCTGCCGTCCGCCTCCTTGGAGCTCTGTTCTGTGCATAGCAGGTCCCTATGGGATCGTTAGTGCCGTTGCTGTTAGAATATTAAGAAATCCTGCAATTCTTATCTAGTCTGCTGCATTTTTCAAATAAAAAAATAAGTCCCAATAACTTGTATTTGCTGGTTGGGAGTTTTTGTTTTTTTGAAACAGCGTCTCCCTTTGTCACCCCGGCTGGAGTGCAGTGGCCTGATCTGGGCTCACTGCAACCTCCGCCTCCCGGGTTCAAGTGATTCTCCTGCCTCAGCCTCCTGAGTAGCTGGGACTACAGGAGCGTGCCTCCATGCCTGGCTATTTTTTTTTTTTTTTTTGGTATTTTTAGTAGAGATGGGGTTTCGCTGTATTGACCAGGCTGGTCTCCAACTCCTGACCTCAAGTGATCTGCCCACCTCAGCCTCCCAAAATGCCAGGATTACAGGCATGAGCCACTGTGCCCAGCCTGGCCTGGAGACTGTTGACTGTCTCCCAGGCGTGGGAACGAACACAGGGAAGGGAGAGCGTATTTTGACGGACTGACCTTTTCAGAGTTGTGATAATCCTGGAACATCAGAGAGGCCAGTGCTCTACCCCGGGATTGGGGTGGGGAGGGCTACCGAGGGGCCCCGCCCGCCACGCTGAGCTGGTGGGGGCAGAGCTGGAGGACGTGGACCGTCTCCTGACTTTGGCCGGGTGGTCTGTGCTGACTCGTTTTCTGGTGGACCCTGGCCCTGGGTCATGGGGGAGGAGATGTCAGGGTTCCTGAAGGATGCGTAGAAGTTTGCCAGGTGGGAGCCACAGGGCACGGAGGCAGGGAGGTGGCTAGAGGGTTGGGAGCAGAGAGCAAATGTGGGGCTGGCGTGTTGGGCTTGGCAAGGCCAGTGGGGATGGGACTAGAGAGAGAGGTGGGGCCTGGGAGGGAAGTTGGCGTGTGTGTCCCTGTGTCATTTTCTTGCCTCTCTCCCCATCAGCTCGTGAAGCCCCCCGTCCTCTGGCTAGTCCAGGGCTTGCTGGTAACAGGGACTTAGACGTGTTTGCGGAATGCCCTTGGCAACATTGGCCCTGACCTGTGACCAACCCTGCTCTTCACCAAATTCCAGGGGACGGGATGGTGGAGAGAGAACCGAGGCTGCGGCTCACCCTCCTGGGAGTTTTCAGCCTTCCAGAAGCACCGGACTTTAGCGTCTTGGGCATCAGGCCCTAGAAATAGAGGAAAATGCGGGGAAAGTGCCTTTTCTCTTCTCTCACAGTCACTCAACACAGCACGCTCCTGGGACCTCCGGTCACCGAGGTGTGTGCGGATTTCTCCCACCCACTCGCCATCCGTGTTCCGCAGCAGATTCTCCAGTGGGCTGTGCTCAGTTCAGACGCTGTCTACCCCGAGGCAGCATCAGATCCCGCAGGACGAGGGCTCGGCCCCAGGAGACTGTCCCCCGCCTCGATGCCAGTCGCACGTCCAGGCCTCTGGAACTTCTGAGCAGCTGGCTGTGAACTGGGGTTCCCACAACCCGTACTTTGGGTTCAATAATTTGCTAGAGCGGCCCACAGAACTGCAGAGAAACGCTTTGCTTGTGTTGACTGGTTTGTTACGAAGGAAACTACAAAGTACACGGATGAACAAGGCGGCCTCCAGGTGGGAGAGGAGCCCCAGGTGGGGCACGTGGGGACGGGTGAGGGGCTCTCGGGCCCCTCCGGGGCCTCCCGGCGGGAACCTCCACGTGTTCAGCTATATCTGGAATCTCCCCAAGCCCCGTCCTCTTGGGTTTTCCTGGAGTCTTTGCCACGTAGGCCTGGTTGATTAAACCATCGGCCACTGATGACGGTCTGAGTCTTTTTAGCTCTTCTCTCTTCTCTGGAGATTGGGGGTGGGTGGGGTGGAAAGTCACAACTGCTTGATCATGCCTTGGCCTTTCTTGTGACCAGACCCCAGCCTGAAGCCACCCAGGGGTGCCCCACTCCAGTCAACCCACTGGCATACAAAAGACACTCATTGCTCCGGAGATCCCAAGGGTCTGAGGAACTCTGTGTCAGGACGAAGATCAAATATATTCCACAGCGTCCCAGGCCCACAGGCTGGTCAGGTGCCAGGAGCTGCAGAATTGCTGAGCTAGGATCCGCTCTGCCAACCTGAGCTCCTTGTGAGGCCAGGGCCGGCCACAGCAGTGTCCTCCCTCCCAGGTGAGGCTTCCGGCCGCCCCCAAGGAGGCAGAGTCACTTGTAGCCGTTGGCTCAGGGGCTGCTGGGAGGGACGGGGTGTTTTCGGGGATAAAAAACAATGATTTTTTTTAACATAGCCCAGGCCAGGTACCACCAGGCATCCGGCCCTTCACTTCTCTATGAGAAACTGTCTGTGGGACGCCCCTGCCCAGAGCCTCCAGAACACAGACGGGTTCTACGAGCAGGGCCGAGACGGGCGGGTTCTACGAGCAGGGCCGAGATGGGCGGGTTCTACGAGCAGGGCTGAGTGGCGAGGCCGGGGCTGGCTCTGTCTGGGGTTTTTGCTTCCCGCCTTTGTGTTCCCGGAACAGCCAACGTACATCTGAAAAGCGGGCTGCCATTCTCCTCAGAGGACCGGGACCCCCACCCCCCACAGGACGGCTCCGTCCTCTTTCCTTCTCCTGGCTCCTTTGTAACCAGGGATGTTCGTTTCTCGGCTCAGTGTCGGGCAGACCTGGGAGGCTTGGAGAGGGTTGTGTGCCAGAGCTCCTGACGGAACTCTCCGCAGAGGGACGGCTTGGATGCACGTGGATTTGCAGTCCTCACTCACCCTCGGGGAGAATTGGTGTCACAGTTTGTCCTCACACAACGCCCCACGAGACCCAGGCTTGTCCCCTGGGATGTTTGAAGGGGATGATTCTGGAGTCTCCCAAGAGGCCTCCCGAGCAGGGCTGGTGGATTCCTTTTCCTTCTGCGGCAGGACGTTGGAGCGGCATTGATCCACATTTCAAAACCCAGGCTCCCTTTGGATACTCATGGAACCCTTCCAAATCCTTTTTTTCATACGTGATTTGAAGTTTCAAAACAGTATTGTGTGTTTGAAAAAAGTGGGCATGACATTGAGTAGCCCGTCTTTGGGCCCTGCAGGTTCCGACTGCCCCCCACAGCCCTCAGAGGCGAAGGTGCGGACCAGGGGGTGGCCGTGGCGAGCCATCGGCAGAAACGAGCACGCGGGGGACTTGCCTGGCCTCTGGGCTTGACATCCTCAGTCTCATTACCAAGCTGAGGCTGGTCCAGGAGCTGCTCCTGGCTGTGTCCTCCGGCCCCGTAAGGACAGCTCCTCTGTCCGTCCCACACTGAGGTGCGTTCCCCCTGACGTCCATTTCTGCACAGGTGTTCTTCAGTCCCGGTCAGACTTAATACTCTGTCCACTCAGGTTGGCCTTTTTAAAATCTGAGTGGGTCTCACTCTCACCCAGGCTGGAGTGCTGTGGTCCAATCACAACCCACTGTAGCCTCGACCTTCTGAGCTCAAACGATTGTTACGAGTAGCTGGGACTACAGGTGTGCACCACCAGGCCCGGCTAACTTTTGTATTTTTCTTGTAGAGATGGGGTCTTGCTATGTTGCCCAGGCTGGTCTTGACCTCCTGGGCTCAAGTGATCCGTCCCGTGCTGGCATTTGTACATCTCTTCACCACATCAGCAGTCCCCACACCCCATGCTGGGCTCAGACCTGGCACCCACCGTGTCCTCCACAGATGCTGAATGAACTCCTGGAGACCAAGCCCCACGTCCTGTGCTTCCCCCTTTGAATGTTATTAGATTTGCTGGGTTTTATTTTTATTTTATTTTTTTGAGACAGAGTCTTGCTCTGTCACCCAGGCTGGAGTGCGGTGGCCGGATCTCAGCTCACTGCAACCTCCGCCTTCTGGTTTCAAGCAGTTCTCCTGCCTCAGCCACCAAGTAGCTGGGATTCCAGGTGCGTACCACCACGCCCAGCTAATTTTTGTATTTTTAGTAAAGACGGGGTTTCACTGTGTTGGCCAGGTTGGTCTTGAACTCCTGACCTCATGATTCGCCACCTTGGTCCCCCAAAGTGCTGGGATCACAGCCATGAGCCACCGCGCCCGGCCAGATTTGCTGGTTTTTGAAAACCCCCCTCTCGGCCGGGCGCGGTGGCTCACGCCTGTAATCCCAGCACTTTGGGAGGCCGAGGCGGGCGGATCACAAGGTCAGGAGATCGAGACCACGGTGAAACCCCGTCTCTACTAAAAATACAAAAAATTAGCCGGGCGCGGTTGTGGGCACCTGTAGTCCCAGCTACTCGGGAGGCTGAGGCAGGAGAATGGCGTGAACCCGGGAGGCGGAGCTTGCAGTGAGCCGAGATCGCGCCACTGCACTCCAGCCTGGGCGACAGAGCGAGACTCCGTCTCAAAAAAAAAAAAAAAAAAAAGAAAAAAAGAAAACCCCCCTCTCACCTTCTGGTTTAGCCACCCCATCCACCCCTTGGCCCAAGCTCCTGTTGAATGCCCCGTACCCCCGTCACTCATGCTGCACAGCCCTCGGTCCAGTTCCAGACGGCTCAAACCTCCTTTGTTCCCCGTGTCTGGCCAGAAAAGATGCAGAAAGCTCTGTGGGACTGAGAGGGGATGCAGAGGTTAACCAGGACCGGGAAGGGGTTCACCGAGGCCCCGTGGGGTGGGCAGGTGAGGCGCTGTCTCCCCTGGCCCCCCGGACCCCCTGCCCCCAGCCAGCCTGGCGGCTTCATCTCGTCAGAATAAATCGATTTCCCTGCGACTGACACTCGCCGAGGCACGAGTGCAGAAACGATCCGAAGCCCCGTCCAAGCCATGATTTCTTATTATGCGCTCCGTGAATGTTAATAGCCGACAGCTGATGCTGTTGCCTTTTTTACCCTCCTCTGCACTCGGGACGTGGCGGTGACCGCGTGAGTGGCAGGCGGGGGGAGGAGGTGTTTGGCGTTTTGGAAGCGGAGCTTGAAAGCGACAGGAAATGATGGTGCTTGCTTTCGACTGGGAGGGGTGGCTGGGGGCTGGCAAAGGCCTGGGGTTTGCAGGTGGTCCCCAGGCCGTGTCAGAGGCTCTTCCGACGGAGGGGAAGGGCCTGCTGGGTGGTGGTGCTGCAGCCTGCCGGCAGCCTTGGTAAAGGGGTGGCTCTGCCCTGTGTGGCTGGTTCTCCTAGGAGCCACCAGCAGCCAGGATGGAGGAGGCTGCCCTGTGGCTGGTTCTCCTGGGAGCCACCAGCAGCCAGGATGGAGGGGGGCTGGTGCTCCCTTTGCAGGACATGCGTAGGAAACCCAGAGCGACTCGCCTTCCTCCTCAAATGTTTCTCCACTTGCCTCTGGCTTCTGTCTCAGACCAAGCAGCAGGTGGCTGCCATTAAGGCCTCTTTGGGGCCTTCTGTGACTTGGTATTTGTGGGTGGTCAGGGCAAGGTCGAGAGCTGGGCGTGGCCCCCCGGCTGTGTCCTGAGGAATGGGAAGAGGGGCCTGGCTGTGCCCCTCCCACTTGAGGCTTGACCTCATCTGTCATTCTGGAAGAGGAGCCAGGGCCCAGGGAGCCAGCCCTGCCTTCCCTCAGGGTGGGGACGGTGAAGTGGGGTCCAGGCAGGAGGATGCTAGCCAGGCAACCAGGCCCGGCTGGGGTAGCAGGAGCCCAGTTTGGAGGCTCAGACAGAACAGGGTTCACATCCCAGGTCCCCGCGTCCAGTTGCTTAACCTCAAGCCTCAGATCCCTTGTGTCACACAGGAACAGTCACACCCACCTCGGAGGGCTGTGGTGAACATTAAATGAGATTCTGCGTCAAACAGCGAGCTTGGTGCCTGGTGTAAGCATAAGTACCCAAGAAAGTATATAAATATTTATAATTATATACATCAATATCTGAACTGTATATACATTTAAAGTCATTTGGCAGCAGGGCCTGGGTTCCAGACAGCATCTACAGCAACAGAGCCGTATCCAGCCTTTCCACGGCCGGCCCACTGGGGCAGGTGATGCTTCTCCAAGCCTGGTGGATGGCGCTTCAGGGGCTGAGCAGGGCTGAGCTTATGATCGGAGGGGCCGGTGAGCCAGGGCAGCATCTGGGACCCGCCATGGGGGTGCACAGGCCTGATTGCACTTGGGCCACGGTCAGCCACTGTGACTGTCTCCTGTCTGTCTGCGTGGACACTTTCAGCTTCTTTAATCCATCCTGACCTGCAGAAATCCAGACCTGGTCAAAAAATGAAGTTGGGGCAAGTGACTTTCCAAAGCATTTAGCATAAGCGTCCTTTAAATAGGAATTCTGCTTATCCATTTAAAATAGATTTTGACTTTGCACAGTTGGATTTCCATTTGGGCTGATATCCTTCTAGATAGTTCCCTGTGTATATATAGACGCCTCTGTAGATATGGACGTATCTACATATTTATGTGGTGGATGGCCCTGCCATGCAGACTGTTTCCAACGTGCTTTTTTTAACTTAATTTCTGGTGAATATTGCCCCATACAGCTTCGTCATCATTTTCGCCACTTTTTCTATTTACATCATCATTGTCTTTATCGCTGCATAGCCTTCCCCTAAACCCAGTAAGATTTTCCCTTTTGAAGGTTTGATTTCTAGCGTCAGGAGGACATTGTGTGGTGTGAACCACACCCGTGGAGGCTCCCTCGTCATGCTGCTTTGTGCGTGCACCGAGGCCGTTCAGACGTAGCTATTTCTTTCCCTGTTTTATCGCGGCAGGGGGATGACCCCTCTGGAAGCAGCTATTTCTTTCCCTGTTTTATCGCGGCAGGGGGATGACCCCTCTGGAAGCAGCTATTTCCCTGTTTTATCGCGGCAGGGCATAACCCCTCTGGAAGCATCGACTTAGCTGTTTCTTTCCCTGTTTTATTGCGGCAGGGGGATAACCCCTCTGGAAGCAGCTGTTTCTTTCCCTATTTTATTGCGGCAGGGGGATGACCCCTCTGGAAGCAGCTGTTTCTTTCCCTGTTTTATCGCGGCAGGGGGTAACCCCTCTGGAAGCGTCGTCTGCGGCAGGGTTCCTCCTGAGAAACCAGCTCACCTGCCAATTTCAATTCACTGGAACTCTCAGGAAAGTAATTTTCCAGACAGAAGATGGTTATTTTTTACATGAGATGGTCGGGCGGGGCGGGGGCTCACTATGTTGCCCAGGCTGGTCTTGAACTTCTGGCCTCAAGCAATCCTCCCACCTCGGCCTCCCAAAGCGCTGGGATTACAGGCGTGGTCCACTGCACCTGGCCCTAAGTTTTGCTAGTTGATAAACTACTCCGTTCCATGGGACACTCTTTGAGGACCAAGGGCCGTGTCTCGTTTGTCCTCAGCGTTCTTAGAATAACGCCTTCCCTACAGTATAGTAAACACGTTTGTGAATCGAAGCTCCAGATGTTTAAACCAGCCATCTTCAGCGTTCATTTCCATGGCACAGCGTACGTTTTCCAGGCCTCCTCGGACAGAACGTTTGGGTGCAGTTTCACCCTAGCCCTCTCTGTGTGATGGATGGTGACACTGTGGAGCCAGGAGCGTGAGGCTGTTGGCCGGTGACCCAGTGACTCCAGACCACGGCTGCTGTGAGACGGCCACATCTGCTTTCAGAGCAGTTTCGTTCCCTCCCCCCGTGTTGGCACTAAGCCCCTGCCCATCTTCTGATCTGTGGGCGCGTGGGAACCGCACCACGGAGCGTGCTGGAATTCCGCATCGTGAAATGGATCGGTGAGGACTCGAAGGCCAGCTTGGGCGTGATGCACCGAACTTCGGGGCAGCCCGGCAGGCTGTTCTGTTGTGTTTTGACTCCTGGGTGCCGTCTGGAAGGAGAAGGGGTGGGATGGGGAATTGCAGGAAGCAGAAGCATCACTGAAGTGACCTGGATAAGAAGGACGTTGAGGAAGGTGCCTGATCAGGCCTGGGAACGGGTCTGCACACGTAGGCGGCCGCAGCATGAGCCCGGGGGAGGCAGGCAGGAGCCGTCACGGGAAGGGTCAGGTAAACATCCTGACCCTTAGTGAAGCACTCCCTACCCTTAGTGAAGAACTTCTGGTGTCATTTCCGCTGTGGCCGGGCCAGCCTGGGTTTATGCTCCACACCCTGAGAATGAGGCCCCCCGGCCACCACCCCACCTCCTCGGACACTCACCCCGTGTGCGGCTGTCTCTGGCATGGCCTCTCACAACCCTGCTGGTCAGCATCCCTCCGTGTGGACGCGATCAGTCCTGCTGGTCAGCATCCCTCCGTGTGGACGCGATCAGTCCTGCTGGTCAGCATCCCTCCGTGTGGACGCGATCAGTCCTGCTGGTCAGCATCACTCCGTGTGGACGCGATCAGTCCTGCTGGTCAGCATCACTCCGTGTGGACGCGATCAGTCCTGCTGGTCAGCATCCCTCCGTGTGGACGCGATCAGTCCTGCTGGTCAGCATCCCTCTGTGTGGACGCGATCAATCCTGCTGGTCAGCATCCCTCCGTGTGGACGCGATCAGTCCTGCTGGTCAGCATCCCTCCGTGTGGACGCGATCAGTCCTGCTGGTCAGCATCACTCCGTGTGGACGCGATTGGGCCCTGCCTCGTGCCGTGGAGCGAGCGCCTTCACGCCTCCGTGCAGCTTGTCTTCCAAGCAGATTGGCATATTCCAGGAGGGACCCTGTCTCACCTTTTCAACTGTAATATCTTAAGTAGCTTCCGTTTGTTCATTCCGTTCTTCTGTAAATAGCCATTGTGCCAGGCACAGGGAGCAGAAAGGTGAACGGAAATAGACGTGGCGTCTGCCCTCGGGGAGCTGACAGCCCAGCGGGGGAAGTGACAGGAGCCCTACAGCACATAGCGGAGGGTAAAATCACAACCTGGACAGCGGAGAAGAGCCAGGAGCCCATTCTGGAGGCTGTTACCGTGGAAGGAGTCGCGGAAGGCTTCCTTGAAGACGTGGTGCTTGCTGAGGTCTGAGGGCTGTGTAGGTTAATGAGGAGACAGTGTGGTCAAGTGCATCCCAGACTGAGGGGGCAACACGTGCAAAGGCCCTGTGGCAGAAGGACCAGGGGCTGACAAAAGGCCCACACGGCTGGAGCTGAGGGTGGAGGACGGGGAAGTAGAGCAGGACCAGCCCGAACGCCTTCCGAAGTGGGTGATGGTCACCCCAGAGCAGCGGGGAGCCTCTGATGGCTTTTACGTTGGGAGGGATGGGAGAAGTGACACGAGGAGACTGGCCTGGCTGCCATGTTGGGAACCAGTTGGAGGACAGCCGCGGTCGGGGAGGGAGATCTGCCGGCGGCCTTGGTGTGGGTATGAGCACTGGCAGCAGACATCAGGGACGGGGCTGCAGGGGAATTCACAGGTTGGAGAGAGATTTGAATTCTTGGAGACGGATTATCTGGGCAGGAGGGAGGGACGATGGGGGCCCAGGATGAGCTCTGGGCTGTGGCTTGCGTGACTGACAGATGCTGGCCACCTTCACCGAGAATATAAAACCTTCACCGAGAATATAAAACCGAGAATATAGAAGCCTGAGGTTGCTGCCTGCCTAACCTTTTGTGATGCTAAGCACTTTCATGGCCACTTCCCTCGATTGCCTCATCTGCAGCCTGCGGGGGTGGGGGGATGCGCCTATTACCAGCTGCCTACAGATGAGGAACCTCTGAGCCTACAGATGAGGCTCAGAGAAGGTGAGTTCCAAGTCCAAGATTGCCTCTCAACGGCACACCCTGCTCTGTCCTGCCCCAAAGCCTGTGTCCCATGGGCAGTCCCTAGGGAACCCCCTTTCCGGTGTTCTTGGGGGTAGAGAGAATATACGTTTCTTTGCAAAAGAAGCTCGTGGAGCGACTGAGACAGGAGTGGGGAGAGAGGGTGCACGGTCTGAAGGCCTGGAGCCGTGTGGCTTCTACCCTGGGTTAGGACCAGAAGCTTTGTTGGTTTAACACTCACAGTTCCAGGCTGCAGGGTGCGTGAGGCAGCCGAGCCCGGGAAGCCAGGACTCCTTTGCCCCGAGCAAATCCACTCCGAGGAAGCCCGTCTCAGGCAGGGAAGTGGGGGCCCCCCGGGCCCCCGGACTGGCCTTAACGGAGGTTGTGAGGTGCCGTGTTTGCACCAAGCTGATGCAGAGGCTGGCTCGCACGCGCTCTCGTGGGTTTTAAAAATTATCACCTGTTTATTGGAACCTGGGAACAAAGACCAAGCCCGTAAGAGGCGGCTCATTACCGTCTTACTGACCTGAGATTTACTGGAGCAGCAATGACGTGTTATTTGAATGGGAGCACATCATCTTTCCGTAGCCTTCGCCTCTTAGGAGCGCCCCGTGCCCCCTACCAGCCGGAGACACTGAAGGAAGCTGGGGATGACTGAGACGTGGAGAACTGACTGTAGGTGCCGCCAGCGATGGTTGGTAGCGGGAAACAGGCTGCCCGAGGTGGGACGGGATTGTTCTCTCCACCTGGCCAACCACAAGCTCCTGTTGGGGCCCGGGGAGCCGGCAGCACCAGACCCTACGGGGAAGGCGGAGGTGCCTGGGCCCTTCACCGAACCTCTGGAGGCCGACGGGTCCACGCTGCTCCTGTCCCCAGATCCGCTGGCTCCGTGTCCTCGTGGTCTGTGAGTAGAGATAGGACTCAGTTCCTTGGACACCCTCCTGCTTTCTCTCCCTGCCCCCCACAGCACCCTGTTTCATCAGTGAGACACGTGTACACTTGTCCCTCAAAACCCCCCACAGGGCAGCCGAGCTCCCCGTGGCAGTGGCAGGGGGACATTGGAGCAAGCGTTTAGGGCCTGGCCCCCACCCTGTTTGTCCGTGTCTGTCAAGCCAGGCCTGTGCCCCTCACGGGTGCTCAGCAGGTGATGGTAACGTGGATCAGTGGATCGGAATGGCGGTGAGCGCTAGATGGGGTGGGGGTGGAGACAGAGCCATGCTGACGGGCAACACATGAGTGCATTAGTCTGATTGGAAGCTGTAGGGGGGCAGGGGGAGCAGGCTGGTGGCAGGTTGAGTGGCGAGACTGAGGGCAGGGTCCTCCGGCCCAGCGCTGTCCTGCAGAACCTCATGGTGAGGATGAAAATGTATTTCTGTCCTGTCCCACGCAGTAGCCGCCGGCCACGTGAGGCAACGGAGTACCTGCGATGGGGTCAGTGTGGCCTCAGCGCTGTTTTTCATTTTATTTAATTGTAATCAGTTTGCATTTAAATAGCCACCGGCAGCTGGCGGCTAGCGTGTTCGATCGTGCGGGACTAGAGGAAAATCGTGCCAGGCTGCAGAACGCGGTGCGAGGGCTGCACTCGTGATAACCGCAGCTGCGTTCATCGAGCGGCTCTTACGTTGATCCTCAAAGCAACTCAAGGGTGTAAGCGTTATCCCACTTCGCAGACGAGAACATCTGAGGTTTAGAGAGGCTTTGGGTAGCTTGCCCCGGGGCCCACCCAGGTCTGCCGCCCCCTAAACCTGTGCACGGTGCCGTGCGGCTTCGGAAGGAGCTGAGAGCCACGTTTCAGGAACCGGACTTGGTTCTAGTGCAGGACGGCGTGAGGTGCAGACTCAGGAGTTCGGAGGGCTCGAGACGGCTCCGGGGCTGGGGGAGACGATGATGCTCCCGTTTCTGGGGCTCCCGAGTACAAAAGCAGAGAGAGGATCCCAGTCCTGGTCGGGGGCTGCTGTGGACTGAATGTTTGTATCCCCCCAAGATACCTACGTTGAAGCCCTTGTCTGACGTGGTATTTGGAGATGGGGACTTTGGGAGGTGAGTAGAGGAGGTCCTGAGGGTGGGTCCCTGTGATGGGACTGGCGTCCTTATCGGAGGAGGAGGAGGCCAGACCTCAGTCTCCACCATGGGAGGGCACAGCAAGAAGCTGCCATGCGTACGCCAGGAAGCGCCCCCCCCAGAACCTACCGTGCCAGCACCAACCGGGGCGTCGGGCCTCTGCAGATGTGACACACACGCTTCTGTTGTTTCAGCCACTCAGTCTGTGGTGTCTGTTACAGCAGCGTGAACTGACTGAGAGGGGGCAGAGGCTGTCCCCTCCCCCTTGGCTGTGTGCATAGGGCAGAGGCCCGGCTGTGAGGGCGCCTGTGGGGTGCAATGGGAGGCCGCGGGGCTTCCTGCTGACAGCTGGAAACCTCTCCCCCCACACTGGGAGACGGCATGGAGGGCAGGGCCAGACTCCCCAGCCTGGGCCGTTGCTCCTGGAGTCAGCATCAGGCCACACCCATGGCCCCAGCAAAGCTTTGTCCCAGGCTCAGCCCCTGGCACCTTCTCTGCCCCTTGTTTTGAGAACCACCAGCATGTCCCCGGGGACCCGCCTGAGCAGAGCAGTTCTCTGGAGAGCCTGGCACCAGCCTGGCACCAGGGCAGGGGAGGGTGTGACCAGCTCTCCTGAGATCTGAGCAGAGATCCCGCTTTACCCCCAACGAGCTGTGTGACCTCGGGCAGCCGGAGCCATCCCTGAGCCTTTGTTTCCTCATCTGTGTAGTGGGGATCAGAACACCCGCCTCCCTCTTACTCTGTGGCCTGGGCCGTGGTCCCTGGTCTGACACCTCGGCCGTGGTCCCTGGTCCGGTCCCCGGGCTCTGGTGCTCACTAACTGTGCCGTGGGTGTGTGATTCCCTCCTGTTCCCGCACCATCGTCTCGTTCAGCAGCCTGCGCAGGGCACTCAGGGCACTCTGGGTGTTTGTAAGGTGAGCGGCCCTCAGCCTGTGCATGTGTAAAGAGTGCAGAGGGAGAGCTCACGTGTCTGAGGGCCACACTCGTTTCCACCTGTTCCCGTGTACACAGCGATGCTGGGAATCTGCAAGGAAAACGGAGCTAACGAGCATCAGTGCCTCCCTTCTTTCTCCTTTACCCAGAGAGGAGAGGCCCACGCTGTGGTTCTGGAACCCACCTCACAGGCTGATGGGGTCCCTGTTGTAGAGGTAGAAAGATTGGGAGCAAAAGGTGGGAGGTGGAGAGAGGCTGCTCTCTTGGAGAAGGGGAGAGTCACCGGACTGTGTGAGGGATGGAGGCCTAGAGTTCCAGGGGGACAGGTTACCGGTCCTTGGAGGGGCTGAAGCCCAGCCTAGCAACAGTCCGAGACCCAAGACTGGCACAGACGTGGCCACGTGCTCCCCTTCCCTCTCCAGGGGCCACAAGAGCCTGGGCAGCAAGCAGGCCAGCAGTGAGGGTATGGATGGCGCTCAGGGGACCCTCTGCAGATGGGCTGGGCCGTCAAACACCCCAAGCCTGGGACCTCTGTGAGAGCTTGGAAAGGGGCCCTAAGTGTGGCCGAGGCTTGGGCAGATTTTCCTGCCACCCAGAGGGACAGGAGGTTGGAGCAGATTGCGTTTTATTTGGAGAATTAAAAGAGAGGTGACATTTCTCGAACCTGACCGTTGGAGGGTAGCAAATCCGTCCCCCGCAGGAACGTACCGTAGCTTCCGTCCCCCGTGAGCTTGCTCCCCCCTCCCCGGGGCACTGAGCTCAGCCGCCCGATCGGGCCAGTGACCTCCACACGCTCGACACGGAAGCCAAGTTGGTGACCTTTTTCCTCTCCGTGGAGAGGTGAGCTCCTTGCTGAGTTGGCAGCCTGCAGAAAAGGCCAAGCAGCAGATGCCGCCTTCCCTCGGCGGGGGCTGCAGAGAGCCCCCACCCACGCAGGGACCACGTGTGGCAGAAAGATGGATGAGCTGGGGCACCAGTCCTGAGGCGTCGCCAGCTATCGCTGAATCAGACTCCGCCGGCGTCAGCCTGGAGCCGGCCTCAGCCCCAGCAGATCCACCTCGGCCTCCCAGCAGATCCACCTCAGCCTCCCAGCATGCGGCCTCTGGCCTGTCCCACCTCTGCTTGTGGCCGCGCATTCAGGGGAAGCAACAGAAGTCCAGTCACGCATCCCATAATGACGTTTCGGCCAACAAATGTCCCACCCCGTTATCATACCACATTCTTACTGTACCATTTCTACAATATATTTAGATACAGAAATGCCTTCCGCTGTGTCACAGTTGCCTGCGGCATTCGGTACAGTAGCACGTTGTACAGGTTCGCACCCTGGGGGCCCCAGAATACACCAGTGAGCCTCGGTGTGCAGCCGGCTGCACCATCTCGGTGTGTGTCTGTGTGCTCTATGTGGTATTTGCAAAATGGTGCGATCACCTAACAGTGCCTTTTGTATTTTTTAGTAGAGACGGGGTTTCACCGTGTTAGCCAGGATGGTCTCGATCTCCTGACCTTGTGATCCGCCCGTCTTGGCCTCCCAAAGTGCTGGGATTACAGGCGTGAGCCACCGTGCCCGGCCCATAGTCTTGTTTTTAAGTAACACTAACTGTATTTATAAATTATGAGCTTAATCAACCTTGCTTAAAGCAAAGCCCCTTTACAGTTCTCATGAAGTGCCTGGGCTTGGGGTCTTTGAGGGCCCAGCACGTCAGCAGACTGTAGATTCTAGATTCTGGCTATTTCTGTGTCCAGAGAACATGATAAAATGTCTCTAGAGTGCGACCTGAATCCATGGTTGCCATGTGGATCTGAGCAAACCCTCAGACTCTGCCAAGCACCGGGTTCCTCACCTATAACGTGGGCCCGACGTTGGCGTAACTGGGGCACGAGGGTCACTAAGCGGCGCTTGGTGTAAAGGAAGCGCTCACGTTCTTATAAGTGTTTCTTGCGATTGCGTCTTCCGACGTGTCAGGCCCGCAGGCGAGTTTTGGGTACGATTTTACGCCAATGTCTGTTTCTTTGGTGAAGCACATTGTTTCCTGCCCCATTTCCAGGTAGCACCGTGACCTGCTGTGTGAAGCCCAGATCACCTGCTGTCGTGTTTGCCTGGACCCTCCCCGGTGCTGGGCGTCTCGGTTTTATCCAGTTCTTTGCTGTCAAACACGGTGCAGCTGTGAACGTCAGCAAGCTCAGTTTCCTCGCTGTGACTAACAGAACCGAACTCGGGGGAGTCGGTACCGTGGATGGGGCCATCCATTATGTCCAAAGCCAGCTAAGGATTTTTAGATGATCTGTGCCTTGGGGTGATTGATTCCTTCTGTCCTGAAGCACGAGACACTCCTTGGCAGATGCCAAGTGTCCCTTCGTTACAGTTGTCCGAGTCCCTTGGTGGAGGAGGAAGTGGCTGCCGTCTTTACAACCCCATGTCCTCTCTCTCGTAGAAAGTCTGCACCAAGTGCGGGATCGAGGCCTCCCCCGGCCAGAAGCGGCCCCTGTGGCTGTGTAAGATCTGCAGTGAGCAAAGAGAGGTAGGGCGTCCAGGCGGGGCGGGGAGGGCGTCCAGGCGGGGCGGGGAGGGCGTCCAGGCGGGGCGGGGAGGGCTGGGTGGGCGGATGTGTTCTCAGACAGGGATGGGTGGACGGTCAGGGTGACGGTGGGGAGGGCTGGGCGGGTGGATGTGCTCTCAGACGGGGATGGGTGGACGGTCAGGGTGGCAGTGGCAGGGCTGGGCAGGGCGGATGTGCTCTCAGATGGGGATGGGTGGACGGTCAGGGTGGCGGTGGGGAGGGCTGGGCGGGTGGATGTGCTCTCAGACGGGGATGGGTGGACGGTCAGGGTGACGGTGGGGAGGGCTGGGCGGGTGGATGTGCTCTCAGACGGGGATGGGTGGACGGTCAGGGTGGCGGTGGGGAGGGCTGGGCGGGTGGATGTGTTCTCAGACGGGGATGGGTGGACGGTCAGGGTGACGGTGGGGAGGGCTGGGCGGGTGGATGTGCTCTCAGACGGGGATGGGTGGACGGTCAGGGTGACGGTGGGGAGGGCTGGGCGGGTGGATGTGCTCTCAGACGGGGATGGGTGAATGGTCAGGGTGGCAGTGGGCAGGGCTGGGCGGGGCGGATGTGCTCTCAGATGGGGATGGGTGGACGGTCAGGGTGACGGGGAAAGGGGTGAGCGGGACAGATGTGCTCTCAGATGAGGGTGGGTGGACGGTCACTGGGAGGGGTTTCTCTGGAGGTCAAGGAAGAACTGACCACCCAGGGAGAAAAGCGCGGAGGGACAGCCTGCTGGCCGGCCACCTCCCCCACGCAGGGGTGGCAGGTTCTACAGCTGGGAGGGTCCAAGGTTTCAGCGGGAAGCCCCACACTGTGAGTGTGAGAGCGTGTGGTGTTTGTGGGGGCTGGTGTTACGGGAACGGTTGTAGCTACCCCAGGGTGAACGTTGACTGTGTGCCTGGAACTGCTGTAAGTTCCTTGCATGTATGAATTCATTTCATCCGTACACAACCCCAGTGGTGCGATTCTTATCCCCTTTTCCTGATGGGGAAATAAAGACGCAAGAGGTTAAATAACCCGTGAGCACCGAGCCAGTTCGTCGGGAGCCGGAAACCAGACTCAGCGGTCGTCACGATGCCGCCCGAAGCCCCGTCTGCTTCTACGGTTCACGGTTCTAGTTCCAGCTCCATTTGAGGGAAGGAAGTCGAGGCTCAGCGAGGACTCTGGGGAGTGGCAGATGGGCAGGGATGGTCAGAATCTCCCTGTGCCAGGTTGGAATGGAGCCAACACGGCAGGACGTGGCAGGTGGCTCGTGGGAAGTGTCCTGGGGGGCAGGGCGGGGACAGCATGTGAGGGGCGAGGAGGCTGCAGCTGGTCTTCCAGATGGGGATTCATTACGTTTTAAATCTCACTTGTCACTTCATATGTACTTTTCATCTGAGGGTCCACAAAACACCTTCAGTTCTGGAAATTTCTCAGCCGTGATGTCTTTGAATATGGCTCCTCTGCCATTCCTTCTCTCCTCTCTGGAAGTCCTGCTGGATACATTTTAGAGCCCCTCAACCATCCCCCACGGCTCTTTCTTGTTTATTTCTTTATCTTTCTGCGATACTTTCCGGTGAGTTCCTCGGTACCGCCTTCCAAGTCGCTAAGTCTTTCCTCGAGATCACCTCCCCCTTGGTGTCTTTCTTAGGGTTAGTTTTCCTCGGGGGTTTTGGAATTTTGGTTTGCGCACTCATCTTGTGTGATAATGGTCCCTTTCTCTCTTTCCCACCCAGCTCTTCTAGCCGGATAGCTTTGCAGCTGCTCCCACCTGGGTCCGGGGTTGCCCGGTGCTGAGCCAGGCGTCCTGGGTTTGTGGCGAGCTGCTTATCCATGGTGATACCGGGATTATTCCCAGAGCCTCACCCCAGCCGCGACAGCTTGGCCCGGCCCTGCTGCTGTCGGCTTGCTTGCCTCAGAGCTCATTTCCTTGTATATGCTGTAGTCCCGGGGCAGGACCCTGCTGATTTCAGCCTCCTTTCCCAGGTGGAAAATCCCCTCGCCAGCCTGATTTTAGCGACTCTGCTCTCGTCCCCCCCTCCCAAGGGACACTTTTAGTCCCTGCACCCTGGAAGACCCATCTCCCAGCTGCCTGTGTCTGCTTCTGAGCCCAGAGCTCAGCAGGCTGTGCCTTCACCCCTCAAAATGGTAAATACTTTGAATTTCTGATCCATGGAGATACAGATCTTTTTTGCGCACATTTACTTGCTGCTGCTGTTGTGAAAATATATTCCTCTATTATTGCTGTGTCTTTGGAGCAGGAAAAGCTGCAGGCAGGGCCTCACAGGGTGTGCTGTCGTTCTGTCTTGCTGGAAGTCCCTGAGTCCTCATCCCCAGATGGAGTTAATAATGCCCGCTCTGCAGAGCTGCTGTGAGAATTCAGTCAGATTGTCCAGCGGGCGAAACCTCCAGCTTAGCGTGGATATTCCACAACTATTAGAGGCCTCCCTTCCTCCTCGGCCAGAAATCTCCCCTTTGAACTTGAGGTCCTTCTAATCTTCGGGAGACCCCTTTGATGGTGCATGTGGTCCATGGAAGAAGAAATTCCTAAAACATCATCTTGTGGGATGAAATGATGGTCACAGGGAGCCACTTCGTGGGATGAAATGATGGTCACGGCTGAGCTGCGGGAGGGCAGAAGTGAAGGATCTTTGAAGGAAAAGAAGGTGAATGGAAGGAAAGACAAATTTCGCAAATTTAATAATTTAGTCGAGGGCTGCCCGTCCCCCTCATGAGTCACCCTCACACTCCATAACAGTCCTGAGCTACCACCAGCCTGTCCTAATCTCCAGAGCGCTCCAGGGCCCAGAAAAGTCCGAAATACCTTAGGATGAATTTTCTTATCTTTCCTAAGGCAGAGAATACGAGGCTGTGTGTTGCCCTATCACTTTGTCCTTGAATTTTTAGAAGCTGATAAAACTCAGCCTCTAGAAGATCAAGGGTGGTGCACAGTTAGCGGGAACGGATGGGGCCGGGAGCATGTTCGTGGTATATGAGCCTGGGTACCTGTGGGTACCAGACACACGTGCTGGATTTTTCTGTCTGCTTTTGGGGTGTGGGAAGGCCGGCGTCATTGGTTTCCTAACGCCCTTTCTTCTTAGAAGAATGTCTAATCATAATGAAGAGATAACGAACTAGAAAGGCCATTTAAAATGTCAGATTTTAAACTGGTTCTGAGTCTGATAAAAACGTGGAGTTCTGTCTCCCCGCAAAAGCCAAATCCTAATGGAGGAACTTGGGTTTTCTGATGGAAACTCTTGGAGCACTCTGCCCAAGGCCTCTTATCTTCCTGTCCTTTCGTGCTTCACTTCTGTCATCTCTGGCCAGAATGGTACGTACTTTTTCTGGAGTGAGTTGAGTGCTGGTGAGATGTTCCGGGGGCCGTCAGGGTGGGGTTGCTTCCTGTGTTACCAGGCGGGAATCTGAGCCCGGGCCCCTCTGCTTTGGGAGCTTTGGGAGCCTTGTGGGCTTGGGGTTATTCCCAGAGCCTCACCCCAGCCACGACAGCTTGGCCCGGCCCTGCTGCTGCCGGCTTGCCTGCCTCTGAGCTCATTTCCTCGTATATGCTGTAGACCCAGGGCAGGACCCTGCTGATTTCAGCCTCCTTTCCCAGGTGGAAAATCCCCTCGCCAGCCTGATTTTAGTGACTCTGCTCTGGTCCCCCACCTCCCAAGGGACACTTGTAGTCCCTGCACCCTGGAAGACCCATCTCCCAGCTGCCTGTGCCTGCTTCTGACAGACAGAGAATAAATGCATTTATTCACACAGGCAGCTGACACATTTATTGAGCATCTCCTATGTGCCAGGCAAAACAGTTCTTCCAGTGGGAGAGGGAGACCACAAACCCCATAAATTCTGCAGAGTCACAGACGGTGGTCAAGGCCTTGGGGCAAAGGGGAGAAGAGGTGCTGGGGACACTGGCGTGGCTGCTGGCTTACATGGGGACCAGGGAGGGGCCCACTGACAAAATGACGTTTGAGCAGAGATCTGAAGCATCTTCTGTGGCTATGTGGAGGGGAAGCATTCCAAGTAGGGGTGCAACAGGTGCAAGGGCCCCGAGGCAGACGTGTGTGCTCGGCAGATTGGAGGCGCAACGCGGAGACCAGCGTGGCTGGAGTTAGGTTGGGGCTAGGGAGGGGTCGTCAGATGTATTAGTCTGTTCTCTCGCTGCTGATAAAGACGTACCTGAGACTGGGTAATTATAAAGGGAGATTTGATGGACTCACAGTTCCACATGCCCGGGGAGGCCTCCCAACCATGGCGGAAGGCAGAAGGCACATTTTACATGGCGGCAGACAAAGAAACAATGAGACCAAGTGAAAGGAGTTTCTTCTTATAAAAACATCAGATCTCGTGACAGTCACTACCACGAGAATGGTCTGCGGGAAACCGCCCCCTCAGTTCAGTTACCTCCCACTCGGTCGCTCCCACAGCACGTGGGAATTATGGGAGCTACAGTTCATGATGAGATTTGGGTGGGGACACAGCCAGACCATATCGTCAGAGACATGATAGGGTGGGTCAGATCGTGTCAGTGCTTAGAGACCTTTGTAAGGACTTTGGGTTTTGAAAGTTGTTTGTTTACTTTGTTTTTCTGAGACAGGATCTCACTGGGTCACCCAGGCTGTAGGGCAGTGCCACAATCTCAGCTTACTGCACCCTCTGCCTTCAGGGCTCAGACAACCCTCCCACCTCAGCCTCCCAAATAGCTGGGACTGCAGGCTGTACCACCACGTCCAGCTAATTTTTTGTATTTTTGTAGAGACAGGGTTTTGCCATGTTTCCCAGGCTGGTCTCAAACTCCTGAGCTCAGGCAATCTGCCTGCCCCAGTCTCCCGAAGTGCTGGGATTTCAGGCGTGAGCCACTGCACCTGGCCAAGACTTTGGTTTTACACTCAGGAGAATGAGGTGCCCTTGGAGGGTCTTGAGGAAAGCGGAGACAGAATCCCATCTCCCCCTCTTTTAAAGGGTGCTCTGGCTGCTTTGTTGAGAATAAATTGCAGACTATCTCAAAGCCAGTAGCACAGTATTTATTTTTCTTATTTAATATCGCCCAGATACATAAGTTCTTGTCTGTTATAATCTTTGGAAGTTTTCATTTTTTTAACATATATTCTATACATGTTACTCTTTTCTGATGATAAAATTAATATGGATCATTGAGGAACATTTACAATTATAGACAAGCATAAAGAAGTACACGCCTTCCAAAAATCCAGAATCAGAGATAACCATTGGAAATTTAGTGTATTCCAATCATTGTTCTCTGCCTTTTTTCTTTATATTATTGAACCTATGTTTTAGAATGGATATCTGAAGTCTTTTCCGGTGTAATCAAGAACTCTTTGTAAACTTTCTCGCTGATATTCTGTCATACAGATATTTTCCTAATTGAGGACATTTAAATTGTTTTCATTTCTTCTCTTATTACTGTGTGCATAGCTCTTTGTCTCCACTTTAGATTCTATCCTTAGAATGGATTTCTAGAAGGAAAATCAATGATTATTTTCTTGTAGACTCTTGAGTTATTATTTTTATTTATCTAAGAATTAGCTGGTCTATAATTTTATGTAATTTAAAAAATAAGGGCGCATGGATGATACGTTTTCTGAGTCCAGGGCAATCTGATAATTTTTGCCTTTATACAAAAAAGACCACTTCACTGGTAATGCAATTAATCCTAATCTTTCCCACTCAAAATTCTGTGGATTTTACCCCTGTTGTCCACCAGCCACATGAAGAAAAGTGGGAGAAATGGAAAATATAACAGCTAGGAGAATGGTACCCAGAAAATGAGAGAGAATAGTGAAATGGTGAAAGAGATGATAAATGTGTTTTTAAAAATTAATTAAAAGGTGTAAGAGAGGCTGGGTATGGCAGCTCACACCTCTAATCCGAACACTTTGGGAAGCTGAGCAGGAGGATCTCTTGAGCCTAGGAGTTTGAGACCAGCCTGGGAAACACGGCAAGACATTTTCTCTGAAAAAAAAAAAAAATACAAACATTAGCTGGACGTCGTGGTGCACGCCTGTAGTCCCAGCTCCTTGGGAGGCCGAGGTGGGAGGACTACGTTTGCCCGGAAGGTGGAGATGGCAGTGAGCTGAGATCACGCCACTGCACTCCAGCTTTAGTGAACAAGGCTCACGAAGGTCTTTAGAGCAAGACCCTGTCTCTAAAATAAAACAAAAGATCTAAGAGAAGGAATAGAAACCAGTTTGAACAAACCAGACCTTTGAGAAAAGTACAAACAAATTTGAAAAAGAACCCCAGGAACCATTTTCGTTCCTAAAAATGAGAGATCTCCTAATGAATTTTAAACTCAACTGAACTGTATTTTAGTCATTTTTTTTGTTGTTGTTTTACATGTGCACAATGTGCAGGTTTGTTACATATATATCCATGTGCCATGTTGGTGTGCTGCACCCATTAACTCATCATTTACATTAGGTATATCTCCTAATGCTATCCCTCCCCCCTCCCCCCTCCCCACAATAGGACCCAGTGTGTGATGTTCCCCTTCCTGTGTCCAAGTGATCTCATTGTTCAATTCCCACCTATGAGTGAGAACATGTGGTGTTTGGTTTTCTGTCCTTGCGATAGTTTGCTGAGAATGATGGTTTCCAGCTGCATCTATGTCCCTACAAAGGGCATGAACTCATCCTTTTTCATGGCTGCATAGTATTCCATGGTGTATATGTGCCACATTTTCTTAATCCAGTCTGTCACTGATGGACATTTGGGTTGATTCCAAGTCTTTGCTATTGTGAATAGTGCCACAATAAACATATGTGTACATGTGTCTTTATAGCAGCACGATTTATAATCCTTTGGGTATATACCCAGTAATGGGATGGCTGGGTCAAATGGTATTTCTAGTTCTAGATCCTTGAGGAATCGCCACACCATCTTCCACAATGGTTGAACTAGTTTACAGTCCCACCAACAGTGTAAAAGTGTTCCTGTTCCTCCACATCCTCTCCAGCACCTGTTGTTTCCTGACTTTTTAATGATCGCCATTCTAACTGGTGTGAGATGGTATCTCATTGTGGTTTCGATTTGCATTTCTCTGATGACCAGTGATGATGAGCATTTTTTCATGTGTCTGTTGGCTGTATGAATGTCTTCTTTTGAGAAATGCCTGTTCATATCCTTCGCCCACTTTTTGATGGGGTTGTTTAATTTTTTTCTTGTAAATTTGTTTAATTTCTTTGTAGATTCTGAATATTAGCCCTTTGTCAGATGGGTAGATTGCAAAACTTTTCTCCCATTCTGTAGGTTGCCTGTTCACTCTGATGGTGGTTTCTTTTGCTGTATTTCCGTCATTTCTTAGCACAGTGAACCTTGTCATTCCTGTAACAGCCACAGATGTTTTCTTATCATTTGCTTCTCGTTGGTTATTTTTAATTTTTGATTCCTGATTGGCGCTCCCAATTGTCTTGTCCCCGATTTCCTCTCTACCAAGTCCTGGAGTCGAGGTTCCTGAGACCACACAGAACCATGACCTTCTCCTAATGAGCTGCCTTTGTAAACTGGCTGCTTAGCTCAGTGCTCCGTTTCCCAGCTCTGGACTCTCCATTCCCGCCGTGGACTGGCACACTCTAGTCCCTCGCCTGGTTTTCCTGCTGGAGGATTAAACTGTGACGTGTGTTCAAGATTTAAATAAACAAAAAAGGGAATAAGCCTGGACATGTGGCTCATACCTGTAATCCCAGCACTTTGGGAGGCCAAGGTGGGTGGATTGCTTGAGCCCAGGAGTTTGAGACCAGCCTGGGCAACATGGTGAAACCCCCTCTCTACAAAAAATCCCTAAATTATTAACCAGGTATAGTGGCACGCGCCTGTAGTCTCAGCTAGTCAGGAGGCTGAGGTGGGAGGATTGCGTAAGCCCCGGAGGTTGAGGCTGCAGTGAACCATAATTGTACCGACGTACTCCAGCCTGGGCACCTTACAGTTCTAAACTGGACTCAAAAAAACTCGTGTACAGTTTAAAGAATCATAATAAAAGAGGTACGCACTAATTACCACAGGAGCTGAGAAACAGGTCATTACCACACTGCCAAAGTCCCCATGCTTAGTTCTGCTTGTGTTTGCATGTGACATAAACAAGGTGGGTCTGTGTGTATTTTTCTGTATGTTTCTTCTTTATTCATTCAACTTTGTGATCCTGAAATTCACCCATGTTGACACATGCAGCTGGATTCGTTCCCATCACTGCAGTCTATATCCCACTGTAAAAAATACATACCTGTTTATCCATTCTACCTTGGTGATCATTTTGGTTACTCTCCGCTTTTTTGCTATTATAAATAATCCTGCTGTGAACGTTCATGGCTCCTGGAGCACCTGTGCAAGAGTTTCTGTGGATTTTAGGCCAAGGGTTTCTCTTGGATTACGGGGTGTGTCCACATTCAACTCTACTGGGTGATTCCTGACCCTTTTCCAAAGTACTTGTGTTAATACCAGCTGATGCTCTTATGCGCCTAGAAGAGCATCCCAGCCACTTCCGTTTTCCTCGCAGCCGTGTCTGCTCTTTCCCCCTCCAGTGTAAGTTTTGGTTCTGCTCTCCACTCTCTGGTTTCCCTGCAGTCCTCCACTATTTCCTTTATTTTACTCGTTTTCTTCTTGCGGTTTTCTATTTTATTAGTAAGGTCAGTCTTTATGTTTCCTAGACACCAAACAGTTGTCTAATTATTTTCCCGAGCCCCAGCAAGCCACATTCACCTGCACGAAATGCTTTAGAGGTTTTCCCCTCCCTGCGTCTACCGCAGCCTGTCCCAGGCCCCCGTCTCCCTGTTTGTCCACCCTCCGATGCGGCGAGCCCTGCAGGCCCGGGACTGGCTCCGAGGCATCTTCTCGTGGCCCTTCCCTGGGCCTGGGATTGTGCCTGTGACGCTGCCCCACGCAGGAGGCACCTTTGACTCTCCTGTGACCTGGCCCCTCAGAACCAGGGAGGACGAGGGACCGCAGCCCCTGGCTTGTGCTGTGTCCTCGGCTCTTCCTGCCTCTCCCTGCTCTCCCAGATGGAGCCTTGCTTCATGAAATACTCCTTCCGCAGTGCAGCTCACATCGCCGGCCTGGCTGATTCTGGAAGCTGTATCTCCCAGGGCTGACAAGAGGGTTGGAGGAGGGAGGACAGCCCCTGTGGCCCCAGGAACTGGCAGCCCTGCTGTGCCAGGAAGGCTGCCCAGGCAGCTGCAGCTCCTGCCCCCATCCCAGCCAGGCAGGCGAGGCCCAGGTGGGCAGGCGAGGCTCAGGTGGTCCATAGCACGCCTCCTCCCCTCACCTGATGTGCAGCCTGGCACTGAGCTGTCAGAGGCCCCGTGCTGGGGTTTCGCGGTGCCTTTTTCACGTGCTTTCATGGGTGAGACAGTTGGGACTGGGAGGAACTGCACTGGCAGCTTCTAAGCACACGATGTTGCAAACCAGAAATTCATTTCGTTTACTGTTTAGCCTTGGATCCCTATCCACTAAAAGAAAACAAAGAATGACTCACTCCAAGTTGTGCTGCAATCAGTAGAGAAGTTCGCTGGAATCGAGATTCCCCAGGATTCTGCAAACCATCCCTGCAGCCTCTCAAATGTACCCCGGCCATAAGAGAGCTTCTTGGAGGACACGGGTGTCATCTGAGGGGGGCGGCCTAGAAAGGGGTGAAGACCCATTTTTAAGGAGCTGGAGGCTGGTTAAGACAATTAGCGTGTTCTTCTCTGTTCGGTGTTGGCTTTGCCTCCTCAGTTTCCCGCCGCATCCTGGTTGGAACCCAGCAGCCGCGGGCAGCAGCCGGCAGTCACTGTGTCTCCTGCAGTGTGTCGTATACAAAGGTAGTCGGGAAATGTTTGTGGATTGAAAGAGAAATTTGCAAAGAAATTTCATGTTCTAATCTTTTCCCTGTGGGGCACTTTGGATCTCCGTGACGTTGCCCTCGCCGGGGTCTGTCCCTGACGCCGCCCTCGCCGGGGTCTGTCCCTGACGCCCCCCTCGCCGGGGTCTGTCCCTGACGCCGCCCTCGCCGGGGTCTGTCCCTGACGCCGCCCTCGCCGGGGTCTGTCCCTGACGCCGCCCTCGCCGGGGTCTCTCCCTGACATCGCCCTCGCTGGGGTCTCTCATCGCCACTGGCCCACTGACGCTGGGTCTGTATTTCTTCCTCCTGGCCCCTCTCTCCTGCTTGTTGATTGACTAAAGAAAGAAAAGTGGCTTCGCAGGGTTGGTTTTACGTGTTTTTTTGGTGTGTGTGGGGGTGGGGGGGGCTTTTGTTTTTTTTTAATACTTTAAGTTCTAGGGTACATGTGCACAACGTGCAGGTTTGTTACGTATGTATACGTGTGCCATGTTGGTGTGCTGCACCCATTAACTCGTCATTTACATTAGATATTTCTCCCAATGCTCTCCCTCCGCCCTCCCCACAACAGGCCCCGGTGTGTGAGGTTCCCCACCCTTTGTCCATGTATTCTCATTGTTCAGTTCCCACCTATGAGTGAGAACATGCGGTGTTTGGTTTTCTGTCCTTGTGATAGTTTGCTGAGAATGATGGTTACCAGCTGCATCCATGTCCCTACAAAGGACACAAACTCATCCTTTTTTATGGCTGCATAGTATTCCATGGTGTATATGTGCCACATTTCCTTAATCCAGTCTGTCATTGATGGACATTTGGGTTGGTTCCAAGTCTGCTATTGTGAATAGTGCCACAATAAACATACGTGTGCATGTGTCTTTATAGCAGCATGACTTATTATCCTTTGGGTATATCCCCAGTAGTGGGATGGCTGGGTCAAATGGTATTTCTGGTTCTAGATCCTTGAGGAATCACCACACTGTCTTCCACAATGGTTGAACTCGTTTACAGTCCCACCAACAGTGTGAAAGTGTTCCTATTTCTCCACATCCTCTCCAGCACCTGTTGTTTCCTGACTTTTTAATGATCATCATCCTAACTGGTGTGAGATGGTATCTCATTGTGGTTTTGATTTGCATTTCTCTGATGGCGAGTGATGATAAGCATTTTTTCGTGTGTCTGTTGGCTGCATAAATGTCTTTGGAGAAGTGTCTGTTCATTTCCTTCGCCCATGTTTTGATGGGGTTGTCTGATTTTTTCTTGTAAATTTGTTTAAGTTATTTGTGGATTCTGGATACTGGGAGCATTCCCTTTGAAAACGGGCACAAGACAGGGGTGCCCTCTCTCACCACTCCTGTTCAACACAGTGTTGGAAGCTCTGGCCAGCGCAATCAGGCAGGAAAAAGAAATAAAGGGTATTCAGTTAGGAAAAGAGGAAGTCAAATTGTCCCTGTTTGCAGATGACATGATTGTCTATTTAGAAAACCCCATTGTCTCAGCTCAAAATCTCCTTAAACTGATAAGCAACTTCAGCAAAGTCTCCGGATATAAAATCAATGTGCAAAAATCACAAGCATTCTTATACACCAGTAACAGACAAACAGAGAGCCAAATCGTGAGTGAACTCCCATTCACAACTGCTTTAAAGAGAATAAAATACCTAGGAATCCAACTTACAAGGGATGTGAAGGACCTCTTCAAGGAGAACTACAAACCACTGCTCAGTGAAATAAAAGAGGACACAAACAAATGGAAGAACATACCATGCTCATGGATAGGAAGAATCAATATTGTGAAAATGGCCATACTGCCCAAGGTAATTTACAGATTTAATGCCATCCCCATCAAGCTACCAATGACTTTCTTCACGGAATTGGAAATAACTACTTTAAAGTTCATATGGCACCAAAAAAGAGCCCACATTGCCAAGAGAATCCTAAACCAAAAGGACAAAGCTGGAGGCATCATGCTACCTGACTTCAAACTATACTACAAGCCTACAGTAACCAAAACAGTATGGTACTGGTACCAAAACAGAGATATAGACCAACGGAACAGAACAGAGCCCTCAGAAATAATACCACACATCTACAGCCATCTGATCTTTGACAAACTTGACAAAAACAAGAAATAGGGAAAGGATTCCGTCTTTAATAAATGGTGCTGGGAAAACTCTGGCTAGACATATGTAGAAAGCTGAAACTGGATCCCTTCCTTACGCCTTATACAAAAATTAATTCAAGATGGATTAAAGACTTAAGTGTTAGACCTAAAACCGTAAAAACCCTAGTAGAAAACCTAGGCAACACCATTCAGGATATGGACATGGGCAAGGACTTCATGACTAAAACACCAACAACAATGGCAACAAAAGCCACAATAGACAAATTAAAGAGCTTCTGCACAGCAAAAGAAACTACCATCAGAGTGAACAAGCAACCTACAGAATGGGAGCATTGTTTTTTTTTTTTTTTTTTTTGGTGGAGCTGGCATCTCACGATGTTGCCAAGGCTGGCCTCAAACTCCTGAACTCAACCAGTCCTCCTGCCTCTGCTGCCCTAAGTGCTGGGATTACAGGCATGAGCCGCCATGCCCGGCAGGGTTGGTCTTTAAATAATCTGCAACCCACTTATCCTGGAGGTGACAAGCAGTGCACTGAGGTCTTCCAAGCAGGAGACTCTCCCTCAGTCTGGGCCTCACAGGCCTATGGAAGGTCAGGATCATCGGGGGCTCCCAAATTCCGCAGCCAGCCCAGCCGCTGGTGGGAACTGGCCGTGCTCGCCAAGCCTGAGCCCGGCATCCTTGTGGCACCTGCTTCCCGGGCAGGCGGCCTGTGCTCACCGCGCGCTGCCATCTGTTTCTCCACGCTGTTTCTTTCTCTCCTGGTTCTGCTGTTACTTGCAGTTTGGATTTTTGCTGCAAACAGCTTTGCCAGAGGGCCCCCTCCGGAGGCCTGTGAGTGCGTTCAGGAGTGGGTGGCTGGTGCTGCGGTGGGCGGCTGCCTGAGCACCCGTCCGTCTGTGCCCGGCTCACTCTGGGCTACTGTCACGGCATCCCTGGGGGACCCGGATGGTCACACTTCCTCAGTGTGCTGGTCGCCTCCCGCGCCTCCCTGGCTGTGCCGGAGGGACCCGCTATCAGGGCAGCCTCCTGGCCTCCCACATGTGGGCGGTGGCAGGAGGAGCGGGCTCTGGTGCCCACCAGCCCCCAGGGCAGTCTGCCTCATGGGGACTCCTGCACCGTGCTCCTGTAGGCGGACTCAGCCGTCCCACCCTCCCCTGCCCCTTGCCTGGGGTGTCTGCCTGAGCGGTGCCTGTGCGCTGGAGGAGTTTGCCTCTGAGAGATCCAAGGGGCTGCTGACTTTCTCAGCGCTGTGCCCCAGTCCGCGAGTTCGTTGTTCACACCCAGGCACGCGAAAGGAGTCCCATCATTCACAGCAGGCATGAGCTGAGTGCCCACTAAGGGCCAGGCCGTGAACATCCCGCTTCTTCCCCACGGGAGCCCATTGTCCCCTGTGCCAGTTGGAGAAACTGAAGCTTAGAGCGAGGAGTTCACGAGCCCAAAGACGCTAGATGTGCCTGATGGAGCCAGGCTTGAAGCCAGATGTATCTTCCTCCAAAACACCTTCTCACAACTCTATTCATTGAATCACTTACTCCTCTAATGTTCACTGAGGATTTGCCACGTGCCGGGCACTGTTTGAGGCCCTTGGAAAACAGCCGTGGTGAACTAGCTCTGACTTGAGCTTGCGTTCTAGTGGGGACTGGGCCTGGGGGTGGGGCACAGACAATGAAACCTAAATAAGCAGATCATATCACACGTTAGGTCTGAATAGGAAAAAGAATGAGTAGGTCAGGCATAGTGGCTCACACCCAGCACTCTGGGAGGCTGAGGCAAGAGGACTGCTTGAGGCCAGAAGTTCAAGACCAGCCTGGGCAACATGGTGATACCTTGTCTCTGAAAAATAAAACATCATCCGGGCCTGGTGGCGTGAACCTGTTCCCAGCTACTCAGGAGGCTGAGGCAGGAGGATTGCTCGAGCCCAGGAGTTTCAAGCTGTAATGAGCTATGATCACACCACTTCACTCCAGCCTGGCAACAGAGCAAGACCCTGTCTCTAAAAAGAGAAAAGAAAAGAGAACTAAAAAGAACTGCGTAAAGGAATCAGGAGTGTTGGGAAGGCTGGGTGGGCGGGAGGTGGCCGTGTTAAAGTAGACTGGCCACCACTGCATACCCATTAGGATGGCTGTTATCTAAAACGCAGAAAGCACCAAGCATTGGTGAAGATGTGGAGAAATTAGGACCTTGTGCGCTGTTGGTGGGAATGCAAAGAGGTGCGGCCGCTGTGGAGAGCAGCGTGGTGGTTCCTCGAAACGTTAAACAGAATTACCACTGGGCTCAGCAACCCCGTTTCTGGGACTACGCCCAGAAGAACTGAAAGCAGGGACTCAGATCGATGTGTGTACACCCGTGTTCCTCGCCACATTATTCTCAAGAGGCAAAACACGGGAGAAACACAAGTGTCTGTCGTCAGACGGACGAATACACAAAACGTGGTATAGACGTAAATGTTACTTGTGTTCTTCAGCCTCCTAGAGGAAGGAGATTCTGACACTCGCTGCATCTCAGATGAACCTTGAGGACAGAGTACCAAGTGAAAAGAGCCGGACGCAAAAGGACAGATACTGTGGGATTCCATTTATATGAGGTCCTAGAACAGCCAAATTCTTAGCGACGGGAAGCAGAAAGGCGGTTGCCAGGGGCTGGCAGAGGAGGCAGATGGGGGGCGTCAGTGCTGAATGGGCAGAGTTCAGTCTGGGATGATGAAAAAGTCCGGAGGATGGATGGTGGCGATGGTCGCACAACCCTGTGGATATACTTAATGTCACTCAACTGTATACCTAAAAGCAGTTAGAATGGTGCATTGTATGTTTTGTACATTTTATCACAGGTAAGAAAGGTAGACGGGCCAAGGTGGGCTTCTTTGAGAAGATTCTGTCTCAGTCGACTTGAAGCAGAGGCAACAGGAGGCCAGCGGCTATCTGCAGGGAATGTGTTCCAGGGAAAGGGATGCTGTCTCACGCTCAGGGTGTTCACAGTGAAGCCGGGGGCCAGCGAGGCTCCCCACTTTCTAAGTACTGGGCCCTGGTTCCCCTAAGGCTGGTGGCAGGTGTCAGGTGGTCCTAGAAGGCTCCCTGGTTGTGGGCAGTAGGGAAGTGGGCTGACGTGGTTCACCGAAACACCCTGGCCCACCAGAAATGCAGCCCACAGCTCCCGACATTTGACTCTGTGGGGCCCCTGGGCGACCATCACTTTTTCAGCCATAGCAGGTGAGCTCAGAGTGGGCAGAGCTGGGAGCCCTGCAGCCTGCAGCCAGCCTTGACTGCGACAAGGTGCAGGGTGTGAATCCACCCCACGGGTCAGCTGATGGGACACTGTCCAGACACAGCAGCCACCCTGCCTACTCCCTCCTCCCTGCTGGGCCTCCTGCTTTTCCCCAGTGCCATGCCCTCCTGTGCGTGCCCCTGGGGAAGGGGGCGAAAAGCTAAGGAGAAAGCATCTGAATTTGGTCTTTCTCTTGCATTCATTTGAATAAAAATTTGGATGAGCCGATTCTTCTGCCCGTTTTTCAGATGCCAAGTGACATTGGCTGGCACAGTGGTGCCCCTCCCCCTAGCCAGCTGTCTCGCAGATGGAGACTGGGGAGTAGAGGGTGGCACCGTCCTTCAGGAAGTATTTAATAAGCTCCTAGGTGGTGCCCAGCCTGGAAAAACACACCCATCCCCTCTTCTCAAGAAATAATTCAAGACGCATGTTCTCCCGAGGGCCAGAAAATTCTTCTGAAGAAAAACAGAAGCAGAAGAGAACTGGGCCTTGCTGAGATCCTCCTCTGGGCGTGGCATGAGGCTTGGGGAGGGGGGAACAAATGTTCCCGTTTTCCAGCTACACGGAAGCTCCCGGCCCTTACGTGGGAGTCCGAGGACTCGCAGAGCTGGGAGTCCACCTGGGCTGCTGGACGGGCTCTTCCTACTGGATCAGCTCCCTCCCCCTGCTCCCTCCGCCTGCCCTCAGACCCTCCTGTTCCAGGCCGAGGCTGCAGGCTGGAGAAGTACATTCGGACAGAAGTGGCCTTTCATCCCTGTCTTCTCCTTAGTTGCCAACGTGGTGACTCCCGACTGTTATATCTGGGGGACTCCTGAGTCCCTGCTTCTCATCTCCTTGCCCTGACTTTGTAAATGGTTCCTTCCCAGACTGGGTTCATGCTCCCACAGAAAGCCCAGCCCAGTCTGGCCCTGACTGTCATGTACAATTTGCATCTCTGAACTTGGCTTTGGGTCCCAGGACCTGGTTGTCCTCTGGGCCCCTGAACTTTGCCAGCTGCTGCCAACCCCACATTGACTTGAGGGTCAGTGCCATGACCATGGACCAGCTCCTGATGCTCCTTGTCTGCAAATTAAATCGGAGAAGCCTCTTCTGCAGGAGTCCCGGCTGGTTCATCGTGTTGCACCTGGCACCTCGTAAGTTCTAAGTATCATCTTCACGACATTTGACCTGGAAACCCGCTCCTAGGTGTGGCCCCAGAGAGGCTGTGCTTCCCGGGAAACAGGCCACAGATGCACGTGGGAGTATTTTTTGTAAGAGAAAAAAACCCTGGAAATAATAACCTATTATACATGCCCCTTCACGTAGAAAGGATGAATTTTGGCTGTGAAATAATAGGCAGCAGTGAAAAACGTAACTGCAGCTAAGCTCACCAAAGGACGCATTAAAAATACAGTGAGGCTGGGCGTGGTGGTTCACACCTGTAGCCCCAGCACTTTGGGAGGCTGAGGCAGGAGGATTGCTTGAGCCCAGGAGTTTGAGACCAGTGTGGGTAACGAGGCGAAACCTGTCACTACAAAACTTTTTTAAAAATTAGCCTGGTGTAGTGGCTCATGCCTGGTGGTGCCGGCTACTCGGGAGGCTGAGGTGGGAGGATTGCTTGAACCTGGGAGGTGGAGGTTGCAGTGAGCCACGGTGGTGCCGCTGTACTCCAGCCCAGGCAACATCATGAGGCCCTGCCTCAAAAAAACAAAAAAAAATGAAAACAAAAACAAAGTTAAAATCTTAATAAAACTATTAACTCTCCAGAGCTTAGCTAACAGCCTGCTGTTGACTGAAAGACTTACCAATAAAGAACATTCAGTCAGCACATTTTGTGTATTATATGCATTATATACTATATTCTTACAATAAAGTAAGCTAGAGAAAAGACAATGTTATTAAGAACGCCATAAGCAAGAGAGAATTTACTCTTCACTAAGGGAAGTGGGTCATCGTGCCGGTCTCATCCTCGTCTTCGTGCTGAGTAGGCTGCAGAGGAGGAGGAGGAGGAGGAGGAGGAAGGGCTGCTGCCTTCGTTGTCTCTGGGGTGACAGAGGGAGAGGAACGTCCAGCTCGGAGTGGGCCTGTGTAGCCGCAGCCCATGTGGTTCATGGGTCAACAGGATTTATTTAGAAATGTGGCCAGGCGCGGTGGCTCACGCCTGTCATCCCAGCACTTTGGGACCAAGGCCGAGGCGGGCGGATCACGAGGTCAGGAGATCGAGACCATCCTGGCTAACGCGGTGAAACCCCGTCGCTACTAAAAATACAAAAAACTAGCTGGGCGCGGTGGCGGCGCCTGTAGTCCCAGCTACTCGGGAGGCTGAGGCAGGAGAATGGCGTAAACCCGGGAGGCGGAGCTTGCAATGAGCTGAGATCCGGCCACTGCACTCCAGCCTGGGCGACGGAGCGAGACTCCGTCTCAAAGAAAAAAAAAAAAGCATACATATGTGGTTTTTTTAAACTAAAAAAGCAAGAGCTTGCTTAATACAAAATTCCAGTTGGTGGTTACCACTGAGAAGGGAGGGTGGGTTACGGGAGCTGCTCAGATCCGGCACCATTTTATTTCCTGATAAACTCACAGGTATTTACTCGAATATGATTCTTTGAAATGTCTGTATGAAATACACCTTTGTAGGTTTGCTGGCTTTCACGGGCATACACCCAAAAGATGAGAGGAGGTCACTAAAATCAGGCAAAAAATAAGAAGCTTGAACCAGTGATACGGAGAGAGACCTGTAAGATCTCCCCGAATGCAGGGAAAAGCCAAAGAGCTGAACGTGGTCAGGAGGCAGCGATGGCTCTGCAAGACGGAGAAAGCAGCGGAATCCAGAACTAGAGGCTTTCCCTGAGAGGAAACAAGGCCTGTCGGATATGAGGTGCTGATCAAATACGTAATTGGAAAAGTGTCCCCAGATGTCGCCCCCACGCAGCGCCACCCTCGAACCCCGCTGAGGAGGGCTCGGCCCCGACAGGGTTTCTCTTTGGCTTGGGAGCGTGTTTCTGAGGCTGTGTTTAAACACAGGCATATTTGTTGTCCTGGGAATTGAATAAAAATCATGAAGCTCCTCTGAAAAGACCTGGTTCGGTCTAACTGGCCGGCCCCATTTTCTGCCTCCAGCCCCTATTCATTTCCCGTGTGCAGCCCACTCCACCCGGCACAGGGCACGGCTTCACAGCCAAACACCGTGGTACAGGCCTGCCCTCTCTCAAGCCAGTGGCAGAGCAGCCTCAGTACCCGGGCTCGAAAGGATTCCATGCTGCGTGCCGGCTGAATGTGAGGGGCGTGCGTGCCAAATGTTGACCACACGAGTCTTTAAGAGCAGCAGATGAAAGTGTCATTGGCCTCCGTGGATTTGCTGAGCTTCCAAGAGCATCTGGACAAAGGGAGAAGACGGTCTGCAGGACCAGAGAGCAGACAGGGGCTCCCGTTCTCAGCAGCTCCTAGGGACCTTTCCTCATCACAGGTGACGTGAGAGACGATACAAAGGCCATGGGGCGTCCGTGGGGCACAGACCCCGAGGCTGGGCTACAAGGTGGGGTGAGGCCAGATGTGAAGCTTGGCAGCCTGTCGCGAAGTTCTCCCTGATCCAGGGCCGCGCAGCCCCACAGCCATCGGGAGCCAGCGCTGGGCGACACCTCCCTCTGTGGCTGGCAAGCGCTCCTCACGGGTAATTGTGTAGAAGCCGCGCAGAAGCCAGCCCCTCGCCAGGGGTTAATGGAAGCCAAAGCATTTCCTCTAGTTCTGAAATAATCCAGCCGAGGTGTTTAAATCATCTGTCAAGTAAACAGCGCCCTCGGAAATCTGTTTCTCACTCCCGTTTTTCCTTTCTACTGTGCTGGCAATTGCCTGCCTCCCAGACTGACCTGGTTGCTCAAAAACCCACTTGAAATGAAGAGGAAACTCAGGCTCTGGAGAAAGCTGTGCTCTTCTAGGCTGAGTGGGGAGCTTTGCTGCTCCAGGGGGGATTTGGAAGAAAGGGCAGGTGCAGGTGCCTGCTCTGTCTTTCCTGGGGTGTGAATTCCAGCCCATCTCCTGGTGAGGGCAGGGCCCTCCAAGTGGGTACAGGGGAGCCAGCCAGTGGCGGGGGGGGGGGGGCGGGGGGGGCAGCGGACTTTCCAGGCAGGATGAATTTGATGAATCCGTGCACTCCCACCGGGGTTGGGGGAAGCACAGTGATGCTGGGGGCTTTCTCCCTGGCTCACCAGCATGCACGCAGGTGGACACACACACACACCCCACGGGGGCCTTAAAGTGTCATCTTTTAAAACACAAATACATGAATCCTCCTGGAAGAGGGGTCTCACTTCGCTTTGAGCTCACACCTCAATTAGGAATGAGTTAGCACTTTAGAAGGGATTGGACCGGATGGATGCCCGGGTGGGGAGAGAGGCAGGAGGAAGAGGCTGCCCACAGCTCTGCCCAGCTGTCCTGGTGCGGCTCAGACCCTCTTGGGGGCTTGGATCCCTTCCTTGTGCTTTGCGCCCTCACGCTGAACATCTGCCGCGAGCAGAGGCTCACCCTGGGCTGGAAGTCAGCGGAGCCCTCCCAGAACAGAAGAACCCAAAGGCAAGGAATAAACACCCATGCAGGAGAGAAGACAGCCCACTGTGGATCTGTGCCCCCGGCCTCCCGTCTGCAAGACCATTGGATTTTGCTTCCTTAGCTCGATCTTAGAACTGTTCAGGAGATGCTTAATAAATGTGATTTGGATGAATTAATATCCACTGACTCCCTCTTCAGATGCTGTTTGTGTCATTTCCCGAGGTCAGGGAAGGAAATAATGAGGAAGGAGTTACCCTAAACTTGATTCCTACTGAACAGAAAAGGACAACAAGGAGAAATTATAAACAGAGCCCAAGAGAGGGAAGAGGGAAGGAAGGAATAAAAGAAAAAACCGTCAGCAGATCAAGTATTTCAGGATGACAAAGCTGTTTCCTAGTTTTAATTCTGCTGGTTGTCTTAACTGGATATGTGTATGCATATAAATAACTTGAATATTCAAAGCTATACTTATCTAATCACTTATATTACAATAGACAAAATAACTCTTGGCCAGGCACCTGTAATCCCAGCACTTTGAGAGGCCAAGGTGGGAGGATCGCTGGAGTCTAGGAGTCCAAGACCAAGCTGGGCAAAATGGTGAAATCTCATCTCTCTTTAAAGAAATTACAAAAAAAATTAGTTTGGCATGGTGGCACACGCCTGCAGTCCCGGCTACTCGGGAGGCCTAGGTGGGAGGATCGATTGAGCCTCGGAGGTGGAGGTTGCAGTGAGCCGAGGCTGCACCACCACGTTCCAGCCTGGGTGACAGAGCAAGGCCGTGCCTCGAAGAAAAAAAAAAGTCTCTTCCCTCTTCTTATAAAGTGTGAGGAACCCAAAGTGTTTATTTCCAGCTACTTTTTGGGTTTTATTGAGACAATCTGGAACTTTGGGTCAGATTTGTTTTGTTAACTGATTCTTTTATATCTACTTTCAGAGCATAATTTCTTTCAGATTTTCATGTTTTGTAGTTATGGGTACATCAGTAATTTAGGCTGAATTTTGTCTTTCGTTGACCACCATGAATTCTCGGGTACCACGAGTTCCCCATTCCCGAGATTTTTATTTTACTTTGTCTGCTGGTCACCTGAGCTGTGATACACCTGTAAGCAGGTGCTTGGGGAAGAATGGCTGCACCGTTGTGTTCCGTTTTTCCCGATACCAGTCACAGGTGGAAGCGTCGTCCTCCACCCTTAGAAGAGCAAATGCTGACCTCTTTCTGCGTTGGTCCCGCGTGGTCCCAGATGCGTCCAACAGGCCTTGTGACGTGCTTCGTGCACTCCTCACACCGATCAGCGGAAAACCGCCGTGCAGTGGTCACACACACGCTGCGGATTCCGAGTCCCCATCCAGCGTGCACAGCTCGGAAGGGTAATCCTGCTGTCAGCCAGAACTTTGAGGTAGGCTGGCTCTATTTGGTTTTGAGTGACAGATGGCATTTCCGGTAGAAAACACTGCTAGAAACAAGTATGTATGTTACCTCAGCACACCTCACGTCAGCTGGGCTTGTTCAGTATTGGTGTGGGTCCAAGGCTCTTGGAGAGTCCAGCTTGTCGCACGTGGCCAAAACTCTGTGGCTTTGAAACCTGATCAGAGATCACCGCCCAGCCGTCTTGGAAAGTAGCGTTGTGTCCACTAACAGCACGATACCCCCAGGCCCTTGTTTCCTGCTGGACCCAGCTCTGCCTGCCCCTCTGCAGTGAAACTTTGGTTCCCCTTGAAAACCTGACGAGGTGCCCGCGGCCAAAAATCTGACTCTGAGTGGTTAGGTGGGGGCAGTGATGTGCCAGAAGGAACTTGGCCTTCTTCAGGGACAGAAGTGTCGGTGTGTTCCCAACTTACACTGATGTTCTCAAACTAACCATAACCTCACAAAGTCTCTTCCATGGCAGAAAATTTTACTTACTATGTTCCTTTCCTTTCCTGAGCTACCAGCTTTTCTCCCTTAAGCTGCATCCGGACTCAGGATACCAGCCATAGACTGTGCCGGCTCCCCACGAGTCGACCTGCCGTGCAGACTGAGGATTTAATAATATCAACAAACAGTTACCAATCTGTTACATTTTAATTTTAATCAAAGTAACACATCATATGGTTTTAAAAAATCAAATTGTTCAGAAGAGCTAACGCTGGGGAACGGCAGTCGCCCGGCGGGTTCCTTGCCAGCACGTCACCCGCTGCTGCCTGTTCGTCCACGTGCCGGTTCCTGCCGTGCCTTTCTTGATTTACCAACTTGGGAGACTCTCTATTGACTCCTGGCCACGCAAGGTGAGGAGCTGGCTAGTTTGGACTGCTCTGCTTCCCGTCTCTCCCCTGATGTTGATCATTTTGTTATGACTTTCAGCTCTTTAATTTTGTGACTTTGTATAATATTCTCCTCTGTCGTCTTCCATCAGCTTTGGTACCCTGGACTCCCTCTGTGTGAGCTGTGGGTATGGAGGCCTCCTCTTCCTCCCCCACGCCCACTTCCCTCCTTGTCTAGTTGGTATCTTTACTTGTAGATAGCCAGCATTTACATTTAGATTCTGTTCTTTGCTATGATTAATTCTTCCATGCTTTATGATTTGTGCCCGGGTCTTCGGGCAGGTGACGGAGTGATGACACCAAGAGGCTAATGTCATCGAAAGAATTTGTTGCTCACAGTTCCCGAGAAGAGGGGACCACCTCGTCGGGCAGGGCCACGTGGGAAGCACCAGAGCCAGTCGTGGGCAGGGGAGAGGGGAGAGCATGTCCACAGCCTTTACTGGGGCTCCTGCGGGGACAGCAAGGTGGGGCCGGTCTGAATAACCCCGCGGGCTTTGTGGCACAGGGGCTGTCCCTTGTTGTCTGGTCCCTGGCTCTGCATTGATTTAGGGCAGGGGAAATATTGACCTGGTATGTGGGTGTTAGATAAAGGAGATGGCTCGGGGCGTGGACTTGGGATTCGTTTGATGGTTTGTCGCGTGACTTTTGCACACCCACAAAAGCTGGGTCACAGGGAGGATGTAAACAGCTTGGCCGGGCTGGCCTCGAATTCCTGGCCTCAAGTGATCCTCCCACCTCAGCCTCCCAGAGGGTTGGGATTATGAGCGTGAGCCGCTGCACCTGGCTGGGATTTACATTGTAAAAAAATTATTTTGTAGACCAGGCACGGTGGCTCACGCCTGTAATCCCAGCACTTTGGGAGGCCGAAGTGGGCTGATCATGAGGTCAGGAGTTCAAGACCAGACTGGCCAACATGGTAAAACCCCGTCTCTACTAAAAATACAAAAATTAACTGGCGTGGTGGCGGCACCTGTAATCCCAGTTACTCGGGAGGCTGAGGCAGGAGAATCACTTGAACCCGGGAGGTGGAGCTTGCAGTGAGCCAAGATCGTGCCACTGCACTCCAGCCTGGGCGACAGAGCAAGACTCCGTCTCAAAAAAAAGAAAAAAAAAAGTAAGCATTAAACATCTTAGGCTCAAACGTATGCGAGGATCACATTTTTATAATGACCTTGACCCCTAGACCACCCCGAGGAGAATGTTCCCACTATTCCGAGCAAACATTCCTTTTCAACTCTGAATTTCTCCAACCCTGTCACATTTTAATTTACCCAGTATTTGGGCCATGATGTTCTGGTGTAACTTTTAGTTTTTCCTGGAGTTTTTATTGACTGTGTTTCTTATTGACAACAGAATAATGAAACTTTACATCCTCTTTTATGCAGTTTTTTATTTTACCATCTATCGTGTGGAGCCTTCTGTTTTCCTGTGAGATTCCCTCCAGGCCCCGGAGTAGTTCCCGATTGCTGCCAGGAACTTCCCCTCAGCTCACCTTTTGAGGCGGAGACCGTTTCCAGGATCCTACGTTTTCCTCTTTCTTGTTTTTCACTGGTGTTTTTCTGGAACCCGTCCTTAAGTACTTCTTAAAAGGAGTGTGTGAGAGGGAAACTCAGCGTCCTTGCCAGTTTAAAAATGCCGGTATTCTGCCCTCCCGTTGGGTTGATAGAATTCCAGATCCAGAGTCTTTCGGCAGCCACTGTTCCAGCGGCAGGTCTAAAGCAATTCTGAGCCTGCTTTCCTTGTAGGTGGCCTGTCTCTTCCCCGTTAGTCAACTCGAGCCACCGTAACGACGTACCACGGACTGAGCGGCGCAAACCGTGGGAATTTGCTTCTTACCGCTCTGGGGAGGGGGAAGATCAAGGGGCTGTTTCAGATCCCTGGTGACTTCGGATCCCTGGTGGGGGCTCTCTTTCTGGCTTGCAAGTGGCTGTGTTCCCGCTGTGCCCTCACAAGGCAGAGAGAGAGAAGACGCACATCCTCCTGGCGTCTGTCTCTTCATAAGGGCAGCAGTCACCCTCATGGCCTCATCTAAACCTAATTCCCTTCCCCAGGCCCATCGCCACTCACCAGCACGTGAGGGTTGGAGCTTTGACATGTGGATTTGGGGTACACAGTTCAGCCCCCTGCACCCCCGAAGAGCCTGTGCTTCTCCTAAGTAGCCTGAGTTACTGAAGCCTTGCAATTTGGATGTGTGTTCAGTTGACTATTTGTTGGGTATCTGCCGTGCGCTGGCACCTGCCGGGCTCCCACTGTCATGGAGCTTTCCCTGCAGCAGGAAACAGACACAGAAACAGGTGCTCCTAGCCCAGGGTGTGTGTGTAGCAGTGGAGACATGCAATATTCTGTCTGTGGAAGCTTCTGGATAAAAGTGATTTCCCAGAGGCTGGAGATGAGCTAGTCCAGGGAAGCGAGAAGTAACAACGTCTTCAAGAGGAGAGCTTAGTGTGGTCAAGGGAGTGAGAGCAGGTGTGCCTGGCGATGGGATAGGGGGGTGAGAGGTGAGGCTGAGAGGGAGGCCGGGTCTTGGGGCGTTGTTGGCCTGCTGTGGAGTTTAACTTGCCTGTTACGGTTCCTGGGAGGCCAGCATTGTGAGTGTGTGTTCAGGTAACGGGGGAGGGAGGGGTACTGCCTCTGCTCTGCCCGAGAGGGTTGGCCTTGAAGAGATCTTTCACCGCAGTATAAACGGGAAGACCGCTGTGTCACAGGTCGTTTCCCATGGTTCTCCAAGACTGGTTCAGTCTGGAGCGTGTTAGGCAGACAGCGCAGTCTACCTCGAAGGCAAGGTCTCCCCTCTGTCCCCCGGAGACAGTACCTTTGCTTGCCCTTCGTTGTCCATGTGGCCAGTCAGTAACAAAGCAGGCTCCTCACTGGGTCCCGGGAATCCGGAGATGGCTCAGGCACGGCCCTGCCCTTGAAGAGCTCACAGCCTCCTGCTCAGGAAGGTAGGTGAGTCAGCTCCAGCCCGGGCGTGGCGTGCTGTGCCAGTGGGACCACATGGCCTCCAGGAGCGTGGCAGAGGGACCCTGATTCTGCACGAAGGGGCACCCACTGAAGGCCTCCAGGGAAAGCGCGACTGCCTGTTAGAGATGCCGATGAAAGGCACTCCAGGGGAAAGGAACAGCAGGTGCACAGGCCACAGACCGTCCCCTGCTCTGACCCGTGGGGTTGGGGCAGAGGTTGGACCCCGGGGCCAGTGGATAGGCTCGCCTGAGCTCAGGCCAGGTGCACTCTCAGGGTGGCGTGGGAGAAGGAGTAACACATGGAAGGGGTGGAGCAATGGAAAGAGAGGGGTCTTCAGGCTCCCCCTGCCCCACCGTCTCGGGTGGCAGGTCCGTGAGACTCTTCTTTCCAGCGCCAGCCTGACAATTACCACCTTCTCCAGCCACAACCGTTTAGGAAATGCTAGCGATTACCCATTGTTATGGTAATTAAAATTCCCTGGGAACAGCTGGGCGAATATCCATTCGTATCTGCAGTCAGATTGGCCGTGAGCTGAAACGGTGATGCACACCCCCGAGCAGGGAGAGCAGCAGCACCAGGAGCATTTACTGCTGCCGGACGCCCCGGCCACTGCCATGGCGGCTGTAGGTCTTTTCTCATTAAATGGCATTTTCAAGGCTGGCTGCTTTGCCGGCCTTATCACAGCAAACCACACGTGGGGAGCCGAGTGGGGTTTTGCAGAATTGCCCGGCTTCTCCAGAAAGGAACTGATTTTCAATCTGGGGGGTGGCCTGGGGTGGGGCGGGGGTTAATTCCCTCAAGGGCTTTTCCTGCCACTGTTCCTTGTGGGGAGCGGGCTGGGGAGGGGCAGGTGCGGATGCCAGACAGCGGGTGATGGGCCCAGCTGCACAGAGCAGAAGTCACGTGATTAAGGCTCCCGTGGTGTGTTTTTCAGAGTGGGGGTGGGCCGCGAGGAGAGAGAAGGCCTGTGGGTTTGCATAGATTGGCCTGGCGGGGGGGTTGCAGCTCAGAGCTCAGCCCAGCTGGGGTCGTTTGCACCTCACCTCACCAGACCTGCTCTCCCACGCAGAAGGCATTTTCCAAAATACTGACAGTGTGTTTTGTGCACGTCCGCGCGGGTGCACCTCCCGTACTGGCTGATACACCTGTGTGCTCCGGTCCCCGATGCTAGGACTTAGGAACTGCTGCTCCTCATGCTGGTCCAGATCACCGGCCACGCTGGGTGGTCAGGGTGAGTCCTCAGACCTTCCCCCTGGACTACACGACAGCACGAGAGAGTCGGAGCAGAGGCCCCGTTACGGTGGACTCAGGGAATGGCTGATCCGTCGGGTGCTCGTGGCTGATCCGTCGGGTGCTCAGGGACCTGCCCACAGATCCCCAGGGAGGAATGTGGCCTGCCCGGCCTGTGGGGTCCTTGCCCCTGCTGGGCATAGATATCAGGGTGAATCGTATGCAGTCGATGGGCTTTTTTTATAGTTCAAAAATGATTGACTTAGCCGGCCGTGGTGGCGTGTTCCTGTGGTCTGAGCTACTCGGGAGGCTGAGGTGGGAGGATTCCCTGAGCCCAGAGTGTCAAGGCTGCAGTGAGCCATGATTGTGCCACTGCACTCCAGCCTGGGCAATAGAGTGAGACCCTGTCTCAAAAAAAAAAAAAAGGTTGACTACTCCCAAATGGCTGAGCACCAATGGCAGTTCAGCCTGATGCTTGGGGTCGTGTGATCTTTATCCGTCTTCCAAAAGAACTTTGCTGAGCAGCGATTTTCGAGTGGGGATGGGAGACAGACTGTTGCAGCAGGAGGCAAGGCTGAGGCACGGGCTGGGGGCTCGGATATGCCAGGGGAGGCCAGGCAGCTAGGGAGGAGAGGCTGGGAGCACCCTGGGCAGTCAAGGAGGCTCACTGGGCTTTCCTCTCCACCAGCACACCCCCTCAAGCCCTTCCTCTTTATCCCTCTTTTAATCTGAAATAGGAAGTCCATTTGATTAATTACAGGAGCTTGTGTGAAACCCCCAGGCCTCTTCCCCAGGAAGGTGGCAGACTGTAGGTTGAGATGTGTTGCAGCAAACGACGCACAGCTGCCAACACAGCCATTCAGCCAGCGTTTACTGAACACCTACGATGTGTCAGGCGTGTGCTAGGAGCTTGAAGACGGTGGTGAGCAAGACGGCTGTGATGCTTCCTCCTGCTTGATGGGGCCTGGTGGGGGGACAGATGACAACAGAAGGACCAGCCAACAGGTGGAAGCATCCCACGCACCTATCAACAGATGACAAAATGTGATCTATCCGTGCAGGGGAACGTTGCTCAGTCTCGGGAAGGAAGGACATTCTGATATAGGCTCCCGCATGCGTGAACCCTGAAGAAGTGATGCCGAGTGAAATAAGCAGCAAAAAAGGACAGACACCATGCAGCTCTCCTTATAGGACATGCATAGAGTAGTCATATTCCTAGGGACAGACAAGGACAGACACCGTGCAGCTCGCCTTATAGGACGAACATAGAATAGTCATATTCCTAGGGTCAGACAGCAGACTGGGGTGGCCAGGGGCCAGGGCAGCGGAGAGCTACTGCTTAGTGGTTACAGAGTTTCAGTTTTGCAAGATGAAGAGTTCTGGAAGAGGGATTGCACTTAGGGTGATACATTTTATGTTATGAATATTTTAACACAATGAAAACATTTAAAATGTTTTTAAAAGGACCATGCACACCCAGAGGCCAAACCCGTGGTCCATGGCTACAAAGGAGAAGCCCAGAAGGCCGTGAGGTGAGGACACGCTGGCACTGATGAGGTTACAGGAGGTTACAGTGTGCGGGAATGCAGCTCTGGGGCTTCTTAGTCTCTTCCCCTGACGCCTCACAACAGAGATGGCTCGGCCACGTTGCCACGTCACCCTGAGCATCAACCTGCCAGCTCCCCATTAAACAGCCTTGACTGGCTGGGCGTGAGGTGGGGGCAGCACCCTCCGCCCCGAGGCCTGTCCTAGAGGTGGTAGGGCAGCTCCATTGTTCGCCCTGCGCCCGTCACTCCGGTGACCTCACGTCCTGACGGACACCTCGCCCCAGGCCCACCATGGTTCCGTGGGAAACGTCCCCCATCGGGGTCCACAGAGGAGGCCTTGGATTCCGCCAGGGAGCGTACGCTGAGGTCCCCACCCTGAAAACACTCACTGGGGCCTCCTGGGAATGTGGCGTTTCCTCCTGGAGGGTGGCCTGACCGTGTCATCATCTGAACACACAGTTCTCGACCCTGCCATCCCGCTCTGTGGAACACAGGCTGAGTATCATTAATCAGAAAAGCCAAGGCTGAAATGCTCCAAAATCTAAAACTCTTTGAGTGTATGATGCTTCAAGAAATGCTCATTGGAGTATTTCAGATTTCGGATGCTGAACTGGTTAAGTATGATGCAATTATTCTAAAATTCGAAAAAAGTCAAAATCAGAAGCACTTCTGTCCCAAGCATTTTGGAAAAGGGCAAAATCATCCCGCATTTCCTAAGGGCAATGACCGAAAACTGGCCCGATGCGGTGGGTACAGGCTGACGGCCGCGGTGGGTACGGGTGATGGCAGCGGTGGGTATGGGTGAGGGATGCGGTGGGTATGGGGTGACGGCTGTGGTGGGTACGGGTGATGGCAGCGGTGGGTATGGGTGAGGGATACGGTGGGTATGGGGTGAGGGATGTGATGGGTACGGGTGAGGGACGCGGTGGGTACGGGTGATGGCAGTGGTGGGTACGGGTGAGGGATGCGGTGGGTACGGGTGAGGGATGCGATGGGTACGGGGTGACAGCCGTGGTGGGTACGGGGTGAGGGATGCGGTGGGTACGGGGTGACGGATGCGGTGGGTACGGGGTGACGGCCGTGGTGGGTACGGGTGATGGACGCGGTGGGTACGGGTGAGGGATGCGGTGGGTACGGGGTGACGGCCGTGGTGGGTACGGGTGATGGCAGCGGTGGGTACGGGTGAGGGATGCGGTGGGTACGGGGTGACGGCCGCGGTGGGTATGGGGTGAGGAATGAGATTGGAAACACAGGTCCCTCGGTGGGGCGCTGGATTAATTAAGTTTAATAAATTCAAACTGTGGAACAATTAGAAATGATGATGGAGAAATTATGAATCCGGAGCGACGGTGTGATGTGTAGTCAGGTGTTGAGGGGCGGGAGCAGGTGGCATCTACATTAGCCCAGTTTTCAAACAAACAAACAGTTTGCCCAGCCAGGGTGTGAGGAACTTCCCACCGCCACATTCCGCAGGGCCGTCTGTGGGCAGTGATGTAATAGGTGGCCTAGTTTCATTTTGCTTTTTTGTTATTGTGCTCATTTTGTGTGCTAGGTATGTATTTTTCAGGAAGATAAAAAAAGGGAGAGGCTCATGCTTGTAATCCCAGCACTTTGGGAGGCTGAGGTGGGCAGATGGCTTGAGCCCAGGAGTTTGAGACCAGCCTGGGCAACATGGTGAAACCCCATCTCTACAAACAATACAAAGTTAGCTGGGTGTGTTGGCGCGCACCACCTACAGTCCCAGCTCCTCAGGAGGGTGAGGTGGGAGGATCACCTGAGCCTGGGGGCGGGGAAGGCTGCGGCGAGCCGATGGCACCACTGCACTCCAGCCTGGGTGACAGAGCGAGACCTGGTCTCAAAATAAAAATAAAAATAAAAAAGAGAAAGCTTTCGTGGCGGGTGGGGGAGACAGTGCGGTGTGCGGTTCAAAGCCTGTACAGGCCTCGCCGTCCACAGATGGCTCTTAAGGGCTTGCTTCATTGGTGTTCCCCGGCCCAGCCCACGGCGGAGGACAGGGGGGCGGCGCGCTCAGGGCAGGATGGACAGAGCCTTTGCTCATCAGTGGGAGGCTCAGCGAGCCCTTTGCCGGCACCCGTGGCCCCCGTGACCTCTCGGACTTGGGCACCTGCTCTAATGAGCCTCGCAGGAGCTCTCCAGAGACGGGGTGGCCTTGGTGGCTGCTGTGTGTTTGCTTCTTCCTCCTGTCGGGCAGTCCCCTCCGCTCTGGGGTCCTGCCTGTAGGACGCTAAGAGTTCACACTGACGTCCGACCCACTGAGGATTTATTCATCTGTAGTTTAGTGAGCATCTGCTTTGCGTCTGTAAACTGTTGGGTGAGACTCTGGGGCCTTCCGTGTGGAGTAGAGGCCCATGGAATGGTGTGCTGGTCTTGGGGAAATTGCTGAACTTGTTGGAGCCTCAGTTTCCCCACCTGAAAGGTGGAGATAATAACCAAGCTTCTTTGAGCCCGTAATCACCACATGCCTCTGGGAAGGGGGGAGGAGACTGGCTACTTTCGCACTTTGTGGATTTTTAGGCCACGTGCCTTCGTTACCCATTCGGATAAATATGTGTTGTAGGAAGGATTCGAGATATCAGAAAGGGTTTTCCAAAGCGGGTGCCACGAAGCATCCATCCCACCAGACAGGCTCAGGCTGTTCACACAGCGTGGCTGGGAAGGCCAGTGAGGGATTCACACCAGGGACCTCGTCTGGACTTGGCCGTCCGTGCCTGGTACTCTGAGCAGAAGGAGGTGCCCACAGCCCACTCGGCGGTGCAGACGCACATCACTCTATGAGTGGACGGTCAGTGCTGCTCAGTTAGGTGTGGAGTCTATGCAGACCCATTACTACGGTAGAGTTTCTCCAGGAACCATCCGGGCAGATTTTGGGTAGAGAGCACGGTGTGTTCTTTTGCCCCTGGGATGACCCTGTGCACCTGAGCTTAGTAAAGGCTCTGAGAAGTCCCGCAGCGGTGGAGCCCAGTCAAGGCTCTGAGATGTCCCGCAGCGGTGGAGCCCAGTCAAGGCTCTGAGAAGTCCCGCAGCGGTGGAGCCCCAGTCAAGGCTCTGAGAAGTCCCGCAGCGGTGGAGCCCGGTCAAGGCTCTGAGAAGTCCCGCAGCGGTGGAGCCCGGTCAAGGCTCTGAGAAGTCCCGCAGCGGTGGAGCCCGGTCAAGGCTCTGAGAAGTCCCGCAGCGGTGGAGCCCGGTCAAGGCTCTGAGAAGTCCCGCAGCGGTGGAGCCCGGTCAAGGCTCTGAGAAGTCCCGCAGCGGTGGAGCCCGGTCAAGGCTCTGAGAAGTCCCGCAGCGGTGGAGCCCGGTCAAGGCTCTGAGAAGTCCCGCAGCGGTGGAGCCCGGTCAAGGCTCTGAGAAGTCCCGCAGCGGTGGAGCCCGGTCAAGGCTCTGAGAAGTCCCGCAGCGGTGGAGCCCGGTCAAGGCTCTGAGAAGTCCCGCAGCGGTGGAGCCTAATAAAGGCTCTGAGAGTTCCCGCAGCGGTGGAGCCTAGTAAAGGCTCTGAGAGTTCCCGCAGCCGTGGAGCCTAGTAAAGGCTCTGAGAAGTCCCGCAGCGGTGGAGCCTAATAAAGGCTCTGAGAGTTCTCGCAGCGGTGGAGCCTAATAAAGGCTCTGAGAGTTCCCGCAGCGGTGGAGCCTAGTAAAGGCTCTGAGAAGTCCTGCAGCAATGGAGCTTGGTTTAACCTAGTACTTTTCAAGTGTATGTGATTAGAAAACTTTTTTGGTTTTTTTTGGCCTGGCTCTTGTTAATATCCCATAGTATTAATGTGCAGAGGAAGTTTGGGGGGTGGGAAGCAATGTCTCAGAATCAGGTGGACTCTGGTCTTCTGGTTTTAAATTCTTCTAGTAGGGAATTGACCCACCGGTGATAAAGCTGTTTGTGTTTGCCAGGCGGGAGGAGGGGGTGGCAGTGGTGCCCATGGGCCTCTCCTCTGTGGAGAGGCTGCTCTGTGCCTGGCACTGACCCTTGAGGCTTCATGGTTATTCTTGGGCCTGATCCTCAAGTCCTCTCTGTGAGATAAGCCTTGCTCCTGTGTTTGCCTAACGATGAAGAAACCGAGGGCCAGGGAGGTCAGTGTTTCCAAATCACACCGGTGCTGGGCGCCGGACCCCGGATTCAAATTCAGGACGTCAGCTCGGAACCTTGGCCTGCCCTTCTCTGAGAAGGGTCATGTCAGTTGAGGTTTTTGCAAAGTGTTCGTTTACAGGCTCCCACGCCTCCTGACTAAATACCCTGAATTTATGTCCTTCATCAGAAAAGAGACTACACAGCATGTGGTGCTTTCTGAAGGAGGCATTAAAAATTTAGGGACCTTAACTCAGTGGCTGCTCTGAATTCCAATCAGTGGCTCCCTCTGAGACGCAGACCTTTCTGCTCCTGTGGGAGAGGCTGTCCCATGTGAGAAGCCTCAGAGAAGAGCTTCCAAGGGCTGTGATGTGGCCCAGCCCGGCTCTCCCTCCAGACTCTGTTGGTCCCCCCTGGAGCCCTGAGCAGAAGGGACAGGAAGGAGGCAGGCAGGTGGCATCTTGTGAACACCTTCTGGGTGCCGTTTGCTCTGCTGAGCACTTCCAACTTTCTCAGAAGCTATCACATTTAATCAATTTAATCAATAAGGAAACTTAGGCTCAGAGAGGTTAAGTAACTCTCTCAAAGCCACACAGCGAGTGTGGAAGCTGCCATTGATCCAGCCTTGCTTCCAGGGACAGCAGGAGTGGGGAGCCTGGGTGTCCAAGCCGGGGGTGGTGGAGGAACAGAGGGACCTCTCAGAGCCAAAGGGGTTGTGCGTCCCAGACCAGAGCACCTCCCGCCCTTTGAGTTCAGGGTGGGCATCCCTGGATTCCTGGGGCTCTGCCCGCCTTTGGGGATGTCTGGCCGGGTTTAGGGTGACTCCTCACCACTTCCCAGGGCAGTGATAAAGGGATGCTTTGCACCTGCTTGGGCCCTGGCGGGCACCTTCTGACCCATCTGGCTCTCGGAGTTCCTGGGGGACCACATGCGGTCAAGAGGGGCTCCTGGGAGGCTCAGGACCCAAGGAGGACGGAACTGAGGCAGGAAAGAGGGTGGAAAGTCAGTGGCTGTGCCCTGGGGGCAGCCCGAACAAGCCTGGAGCTTTGTGGCCACTTCTGAGCCCCTCTCCCAAGAGACGGTGACAAACACGGCGAGAGGGGGTGACTCGACGAGAGGGGACTTGGGACAGCTGAGGAACCGCGGGTGTTGTCCTTGAGAAGCTGGGGGTCTGGGCGTGGCACGAGGAGAGCTGGGGGCTGGGGAGGTGTCTGCAGGACCTCGCGGCTGGGAGGGTCCGTCCCGTGCAGCCCTGTGCCTCGGGCCAGCAAGAGAAGGTGCCCGGGAGGTCAGCTGGCGGGAAGGAAGTGCCAGTCACTGGCAGATCTAGTGGAAACTCAGCAGTGCCTGGTGGCTTGTGGGCTTCCTGTCACTAGGAGTTTTCCAGCAGGAGCCGGACAGGCCTGGGGATGGGCAGGGGTCTGACTAGGCAATCTCTAGGATCCCGCGTTGTGGAGGAGACAGACGGCAACAGTGGTCAGTTTTCATAAACATTTCTCACATGCCGGGCCCGTACGGAGGTCCCTGCTCTGCAAGAGAAACAGGAGGACGTGGACTTGTCTTCAAAGCAAGCGTAGACCCAGGTGCCGTGGTCCCAGCTGCTGAGGAGGCTGAGGCAGGAGGACCGCGTGAGCCCAGGAGGTGGAGGCTGCATCACTGCACTCCAGCCTGGGCAACAGAGCAAGTCCTCAACTCTAAAATAAGGGAGAGAAAGAGGTAGAGAAAGAAGGTTTGGGGAGTTCATGGGACTTAGCTCCTGGTTGTCCTGAGTCCTGGGAAGGTGAGTGACAGCCCAGCCCATCGGCCGGGGAGGGCAGAGCCAGCGCTCCCGCTCCCACTCTGCGCCTAGCTCTGCGCGTCCTGCCTCCCGTCGTCTGGGCGAGGAGCAGGAGGGGAGACTCCTCTCAGTCCTGTGCCCCAAGCAGCTCTCTCCCCCACGCAGGTCTGGAAGAGGTCGGGGGCCTGGTTCTACAAAGGGCTCCCCAAGTATATCTTGCCCCTGAAGACCCCTGGCCGAGCTGATGACCCCCACGTCCGACCTGTGCCAGTGGAACCCGCAGAGCGAGAGCCCAGAGGCTCCGAGACCGGCCGCATCTACACGTGGGCCCGAGGAAGAGGTAAGTCCCCTCTGCGTGTCTCCCAGGACAGCCTGTAACGTCTGGGTCGTCAGGCAGCCCGGCAGATCGCAGGCACAAGGCCAGTCCCCCGGACCCTCCATCCACGTGGCTCATTCTGGTGGCGCGTCCCTCCTCATGCCTTCTCCCGAGTGAGCAGCGGGGACCTCCAGCCGGTGATGTTCCCTCTATGCAAGAGAGCGGCCGGAGGGCCCACGGGGGGCACCTTCACATACAAGTTCTGATCTGGGGGCGAGGGTGCCGTGAGCGGCGCTCTGCATCTTCACAGAAGTGGGATGTCAATTGAGGTTTTTTGCGAAGTATAAAACTTGCATCCTTCCCAGGCGGGCCCTCACCCTCTCTTCCTGGCACTTGTCTTGTGTCTCAGTAAGGGAGGACTCCTGGCTTCCTGGCCCTGATGAGTAAGGTGACTTTGTGCCCAGTGCCCCCGGGCGGGCGTTCTGGTGGCGGCACTAAGGTGCGTGTGTCCCAGGCAGCCTCCCCACTTGGCAATGATGGTGGCACCTGGTTGTGGGCCGCTCTCCACAGTTTTCATGACGCTTTGATGTTTGTGGTTTTATTTTCAAAGTTCCTGTCTCACAACAGGCTCGGAAGGTGGACAGGGTGGTTATTTAATGACTGCGTTTTATAGACGGGTGTGCCTGTGCCTCAGAGGAGAGGAGGGACTCTCTCAGCAGGCGTGTGGCCGAGCTGGGATCCAAGGGCAGGCTCTCGCCCTCTCTGGTGTCCGGGTCCTCTTGCTCTGAAGTGCTCACGTTTCAGCCGAATACTTGGAGTCTGAGGGTCTTAGATGAGACAGGCAGAGCGGGGACGGAGGCTCATTCGGATCATGGCTCGTCTTGGAGGAATGGACCTGGGACAATAGACCTGGTGGCCGCTGCTCAGGGACTGTGGAACATCTTGGTCTTTGGTTGTGACCTGACGTCTGACCATCTTTATGTCATTCGGGCTTTTTTTTTTTGCTACAACAGTAATGCGTGTTTAGCACAAACATGTGAAAGTTGTCCAGCGACGTATGTAGAAGTACAAATCCCTCATCCCTGGACCTCCCAGGTAGATCGGCATCCGTGCCGTGGCGTGCAGCCTGCAGGCCGTTTGTCCTCAGCACCCCGGTGCCCTCGTAGCAGCCGCTCCTCGCTGGTCCTACCGGACGCCGTGGACGCCTCTGCGGCTGTGAATTCAGCCCGCGACATCGCTGCCATGCACAGACTTCTGTGGGAACCGTGGGATGCAGTGCAGTGTAGACCGGGCAGGCGGCAGGTCCCTCAGGAGGAGGGGTGCAGGCCTGGCTGGGACACTGGCCTGAGGGGCACCATGGCCGCCCAGCCTGGAACTGAGTGTCCGATTGCCTGGGGAAGGGGCGTCCTCCACCTGGTGCCTCTGCCTGCCACCCTCGGAGCCCCGGCTTTCTCTGCTGAGCCCTGACGTTTGTCCACGTCCCGCAGACAGTGGGAGCAGAAGCTGGTGGACACCTGCGGGTTTAAAATGCTGCTTGGAGCCCGTAGAGCAGGGGAGGCTGAAGGCGTGTGGGGCAGCTGCAGCCTACGCCCTCCTTCCAGAGCTGTCACCGCCCCGGCTGCTCCAAGTCAGGGCACACGCACACGGTCACACCTACATACACACATCCATATAGACACTCACACACCCCACACACACACATCCACATCCACACACCCTCACACCCACACACACACTGACATCCACATCCACACACCCTCACACCCACACACACACTGACATCCACATCCACACAGCCTCACACCCACACACACACTGACATCCACATCCACACACCCTCACACCCACACACACACAAACATCCACATCCACACACCCTCACACCCACACACACACAGACATCCACATCCACAAACCCTCACACCCACACACCCACACACACTGACATCCACATCCACACACCCTCACACCCACACACACACTGACATCCACATCCACACACCCTCACACCCACACACACACAAACATCCACATCCACACACCCTCACACCCCCACACACACAAACATCCACATCCACACACCCTCACACCCACACACACATTGACATCCACATCCACACATGGTTGCTCACACCTACACACACACAAACATCCACATCCACACACCCTCACACCCACACACACACACAAACATCCACATCCACACACCCTCACACCCACACACACACAAACATCCACATCCACACACCCTCACACCTACACACACATCCAGATGCACACACACTGACATCCACATCCACACACGCTCGCTCACACCCACACACACACAAACATCCACATCCACACATCCTGACACCTACACACACATCCACCTTCACACACGCTCACACCCCACACACACTGACATCCACATCCCCACACGCTCACACCTACATACACACATCTATATAGACACATACTCACACACCCCACACACACACATACATCCACATCCACACACGCTCACACCTACACACACATCCACATCCACACACGCTCACACCTACACACACATCCACATCCACACATGCTCACACTTACATACACACCCACATGCACACACAAGCTCACACACTCGCACTCACACACACACATGCACACATTCACACGTGCGCACACACACTAGCTTTACACACACACTCCCATGCACATGAGCACGCCCTGGGGAGGAGCAGAGCCCCTCCCCTCAGCCACGCAGATTGGCCTTTTAATTTCATGGCGAGGAGGGCAGGGGCCCTCACTCTTGCAACAGACACTGTTTATTAACTGACTTTGCACAGAGGCCAGGCCGGACAATGCAGAGGCTCCCTTGTGTGAACTTGTGATGCCTCCAAGGCACCGACTGCAAACCCCCTCAGGACCCTCCGTGCCAGGCTCTGTGCCACGCACATCGCGGTCCTCTGGTTGTCCAGTGACCCATGTGATGTGTGTCAGCCCCCAGGCAGCAGGGCGGTCAGGGCTGGTGGCCAGGCTGCTCGTGGCGGCTCAGGAGGCATCTGTGGCCACGCATGGGTGGAGGGGGCACTGCCTGGGAGGCGGGAAGGAGGGAGATAGTTTCTGTGCCCAGAAGTCAAAGTGCCAGGTGTGCAGGGCGACTGCGGAGGACCACGGTTAGGGGATGCTCCGGGCCTGCCTCTGGCCTATTCCTGAGTGGCCGCGGTGTGCCCTCTGATTAGCCTGTGCCAAAGCCAAGGCGTGTGCCTTCTGACTGAATGGTGCCTTGGCCATCCCAGACCTGGCTGTGCACTTGCAGGGGTACACGGGGTGGCTGCTGGGTGCCTGTGGGAGGCCAGATGACCCTGCCCGTCTGGAACTGTCCGTACAGCAGCAGTCCTGAGCCTGGGGGTGGGGCAGAGGCCTGCCCGGGGACCGGCCCTGCCAGCCCTTCTGTGCGTTTGTGTGATCCACAGGGCCTCACGATAAAGTCCTTGGCAGCCTTTGCAGGGGGCTCAGCCTTGCTTGCCTCTAGGAAGACCCCGTAAGCTGCCGGAGGCCGCTGCCTGACTGCCCTTCCCTTCTCAGGCTGGTCTCACAGCTGTCAGGCTCCTGCAGAAGACGGCCCTCAGCGGGCAGTGCTGGGAGGCTGGCACGGGGACTGGGCCCGTCTGGTCTGCTGCTGACTGAGGACTCCACTGTTGTTTTTCTGCCCCTGAGAGTGGCATCCCTGCCACCACCCGCAGCCCCACCAGGTGGGCGCCCCGATGCCAGGCAGCTAGCTGGGCTCAGGGCTGCAGCTGTGTGCCGCGTCAGAGCCCGTCCGACAAGCACAGCCCTCACGGCACCAGACTCAGCCCAAACTGTGCTCAAGTGGAAGCAGAGTGGCCAGCACTGAGGCGTGGTCCCCCAGCACCCTGGAAAGTCCAGGGGGGCAGCGCCGGGTCTGTCCTGAACAGGCCGATTCCTCAGCACGTGGCAGGGGGCAGGCACGGGATAGATACTTGTTACACGAGTGAGCCAATGAATGGACGAGCCGCCCACACACTCCCGAATGCCTGAAAGGCCTGCGGAGAGGTTTTCATTGAGGCCGGCCGGCTCCTCCGGGTCGGGGTCTGCTGGGAAGTCCCAGGAGATACTCAGAGGCTGTGGAAACCTTCCTCTGCTCTCACCAGACGCTGTTCCTCCCGGGACACAGCATGGCCTCCTCCTGCCCCAGAGCCCCTGTCACTGGCCTGGAGCCCGTCACAGCACCAGCTCGCTCGCTCTCTCAGCCTCTCTCTAAGCCTCTTTGCCACCTCCATCCATCTCTCTCTCTCTCTCTCTCTCCCCACTCCCTCTGTCTCCCCCTCCCTCCCTCTCCCCCTCCCTCTCCCTCTGTCTCCCCCTCCCTCCCTCTCCCCCTCCCTCCGTCTCCCCCTCCCTCCCCCTCCCTCCCTCCCCCTCCCTCCCCCCCTCTCCCCCTCCCTCTCCCTCCCCCTCCCTCTCCCTCCGTCTCCTCCTCCCTCTCCCTCCGTCTCCCCCTCCCTCCCTCTCCCCCTCCCTCTCCCTCTCCCTCCCCCTCCCTCCCTCTCCCCCTCCCTCTCCCCCTCCCTCCCTCTCCCCCTCCCTCTCCCCCTCCCTCCCTCTCCCCCTCCCTCTCCCTCTCCCCCTCTCTCTCTCCCCTTCCCTCTCCCCCTCCCTCCCTCTCCCCCTCCCTCTCCCTCTCCCTCCCCCTCCCTCCCTCTCCCCCTCCCCCTCCCTCCCTCTCCCTCTCTCTCTCCCCTTCCCTCTCCCCCTCCCTCTCCCTCCCTCTCCCTCCCTCTCCCTCCCTCTCCCTCCCTCTCCCTCCCTCTCCCTCCCTCTCCCTCCCTCTCCCCCTCCCTCTCCCTCCCTGTCACCCCCTCCCTCTCCCTCCCTGTCACCCCCTCCCTCCGTCTCCCCCCACCCCCTCCCTCCCTCTCCCCCTCCCTCCCCCTCCACATCCCTTAGGCTCATACACCTGCAGCTCCCAACTCCTTCAGCTTCTTCTCCCTGCATCCCAGCCCACCCCATTTGCTTTCTCATGCGCTGTTGGAAGAGGAAGGGTAACCAATGGATACTACAAGTCGTGAACTTTTCAACCCACAGAGCAATCAGGTGAAAAGCATTGATGTTGCTGAGGTGGGTTCCTTTTTCTTACTCCTTTAAGTATTTTTTGTTAATGTTTTTTCTTTTTCTTTTTGAGACAGTCTTGCTCTGCCACCCAGGCTGGAGGGCAGTGGTGTCATCTTGGCTCACTGCAACCTCCACCTCTCGGGTTCAAGCAATTCTCATGTCTTAGCCTCCTGAGTAGCTGAGATTACAGGCGTGCACCACCAAACCCGGCTAATATTTGTAATTTTAGTAGAGACGGGGTTTCACCATGTTGGCCAGGCTGGTCTCAAACCCCTTGGCCTTAAACAATTCACCAGCCTGGCCTCCCACAGTGCTGGGATTGCCAGCGTGAGCCACTGTGCCAGGACTTTCTTTGTTTATTTTTAATTACATAAGAATACATGACATATTTTAGCAAGTTAATTCAAAAGGTGTATGAAAAAGAAAAATGTCTTCTCCCTCCCCTCATCTCCAAACCCTTTCTCTGTGTTCCTACAAACCTGTACTTGATAAAGGGGTGGGGTTTTTTTTTTTTTTGGCTTTTGTTTTAGCAATAAAAATAGGCTCTCACCCATCCCTCTGCATGGTGCTTTCTTCACTTAAAAGAATATCAGGAGCATCCCTCCAGGCCAACAGATACAGATTTTACATTGTTCGTTTTCATGGCTGAGTAAAATCCCACAATACAGTGTATTATAATGTGATTAATCACCTATTGATGGACATGGAGATCAATTTCTAGTTTTTTTTTTTTAATTTTTTTTTTTTTTTAAATTTTAGAGTCAGGGTATTGCCCTGTCACCCAGGCTGGAGTGTCGTGGCGCAATCATGGCTCACTGCAGCCTTGACCTCCTGGGCTCATGTGATCCTCCTACCTCAGCACCCCCGGTAGCTGGGACTACAGGTGCACACTGTTGTACCCAGCAAACTTTTAAATTCCTGTGTTTTTGTGAAGATGGACGTCTCACTATGTTGTCCAGGCTGGTCTCGAGATCCTGAGCTCAGGCTGTCCACCCACCTTGGCCTCCCAAAGTGCTGGAATTACAGGCACGAGCCACCATCCTTGGCCAACAAGATGAAATTTTTTTTTTTTTTTTTTTTTTTTGAGGTGGAGTCTCACTCTGTCACCAGGCTGGAGTGCAATGATGCAATCTCGGCTCACTGCAACCTCTGCCTCCCAGGTTCAGACAATTCTCCTGCCTCAACCTCCTGAGTAGTTGGGACTACAGGCACGTTCCACCACGCCCAGCTAATTTTTTGTAATTTTAGTAGAGACGGGGTTTCACCATGTTAGCCAGGCTGGTCTCAATCTCCTGACCTCGTGATCTGCCAGCCTCAGCCTCCCAAAGTGCTGGGATTACAGGTGGGAGCCACCGCGCCCGGCCTAAAATGATTTTTAAATATTCATAAGGACACAAGTGTTCACAGGAGCATTATAACCAAAGAGTGGCAACAACTCATACGTCCATCAACTGATGAATGGACAGAATGTGGCGTAATCACACAGTGGAACGTTATTCAGTCATAAAAAGGAGGGAAGGGCTGATCCACGCTGTAGCCTGGATGAACCTTGAAAACACCATGCAAAGTGAGCGAAGCCGGGGACAAAACGCCATGTGGTGTGTGATCCGATCTCGCGTATACGAGCTGGCGGGAACAAACCAATGCACAGAGGCAGAAGGTCGGTGGGTGGTGGCCAAGGCTTGGGGAGAACGGGGAGGGCAACGCGGGCACAGGGTTTCCCTCAGAGCTGATGGAAATGCTCTGAAACTAGATGGTGGTGGTTACACAAATGTGTGGCTACACGAAAAACCACTGGATTGTGTACTTTCTAGAGGTATATTTTATGGCATTTAAATTATGTTTCAATTTTTAAAATTCGTAAGGTAGAAAATAGCTTAACAACAAAAATCATTTTTTTTTTTTGAGATGGAGTTTCGCTCTTGTCACCCAGGCTGGAGGGCAATGGTGCGATCTCAGCTCACTGCAACCTCCGCCTCCCGGGTTCAAGTGATTCTCCTGCCTCAACCTCCCGAGTAGCTGGGATTACAGGTGCCCGCCACCACGCTTGGCTGATTTTGTATTTTTAGTAGAGACGGGATTTCTCCATGTTGGCCAGGCTGGTCTTGAACTCCTGACCTCAGCTGATCCACCCACCTTGGCCTCCCAAAGTGCTGGGATTACAGGCGTGAGCCATCGCACCCGGCCAAAAAACACTTTTTAAGAATAGCAAGGGTAGGCTGGGTACACTGGCTCATGCCTGTAATCCCAGCACTTTGGGAGGCCAAGGTAGGAGGATTGCTTGAGTCAAGAGTTCAAGACTAGCCTGGGCAACATAAAGAGACACTGCCTCTACAGACAAATTTTTAAAACTTAGCTGGGTATGGTGGCACATACCTAGTCCCAGCTACTCAGGAGGCTAAGGTGCGAGGATCACTTGAGCCCAGGAGCTTGAAGCAGCAGTGAGCTGAGGCCGCACCACTGCACTCCAGCCTGGGTGAAAGAGTGAGACCCGTGTCTCGCAAAAAACAAAACAGAATCGCAGGAGTAGTGGAAAGAACCGTCCGGCCACATTGTAAAGCTTTCTATAAAGTTACTGTATTCAGTAAGAACGGTATAGTATTGGCATCAGGACAAACAGAATATTTATTTGCAGAATTAATCAATAGACAAGTGGAATAGACAAGAATAGAGAAACGGTAGCCTGAGAATATATGGACGCCAGCCATAAGTTGCTTTTCGACTCAGTGAGAAGCTAACAGACCTGTCTTAAAATGGAGCTGGCGCAATGAGATTTCTTTCTCCTTCTAGGTGTATCCAGAAACACATCACACATAGATAAGATCGAAATGTTAAAAATAACACAGTGAAAGTGTTAGGGAAAGAGGAGACGTACTCCCGTCCTCTGTGTTACCTCGGGGAGAGCCAGCGGCTGCGCTGCAGACGCAGGACGGGTGCGCTGACTACCTGAGTTTGCTGCTCTCTCCCTCCCCTGGACGCTGGGTATTGATTCTGGCCGAGGATTTGCCTACACCCCCCCGGTGGGTCTCAGCAGGGCATCCCTTCTTTCCCCAGGAGGGGTCGGGGAACGGCATGGCCTGAGTCCCTGTTGGTACCTGGCCCCACGGTCTGCCTCTGAGCAGTGTCTCTCCCCCTCCACCCGATCCCTGCCAACAGCGTGTGCTCTGCCCCGCCCTTCCTGGCACATCGTTGCGCGTATATGACAGCAGTCAAGTCAGCTTTTGCATATGCGACCTGGTCTCTTCGGTCCCCTGTGGTACATGAGGTGTAAACGGTGGCACCGGTGCTGCAGGTCCTGGGGTTGTGACACCGTTAGAGCTGGGCTCAGCCCCTCTGCAGGCTTCTTTCCTTCGAGCTGGATTCCTCCCCTATGCACAGAGAGAGAGCTGCTGGGGGTGGGACTTGAGAGTAGCCACACCAACCTGGCATATCTGAGTAGCGAGAGTACATCTTTTCCTGATAAAATACGGAGCTCAGAGGCAGGAGCGACGGCTTTGGTTCGGCAGCTCAGCGACGCCAGGACAGACGTCTTTGGAATTCTTCTGTTTCCCTCGTGGTCGCAAGACGGGTGCTGCAGTTCCAGCTGTCACTGTAAAGAAGGGAACGATAGAGGCGTGGCTGGAGGAGCAAGGCTGCTTGGAGTCGTTACGCTGGATTCTCAGATGGAACGTTCCTCGCCTCCGATGCTGAGGACAGTTAGCAGCCTCCAGAGCTGTGACCCAGCGGCACCGCTGCCTGGGTCGGCCCCAGAGGGAGTTAGCTCCTTCTTTTATTTTCTTCCCTCCCTCCCTCCCTTCAAGACAGGGTTTCACTCCGTCACCTCGGCTGGAGTGCAGCGGCTCAGTCTCAGCAAACTGCACACTCAGCTTCCCAGGCTCGAGCAATCCTCCCACCTCCGCCTCCCCAGTAGCTGGCCGTGTGCTACCGCACCGGCTAATGATTTTGTATTTGCAGAGATGAGGTGCTTCCACGTTGCCCAGGCTGGTCTCGAACTCTTGAGCTCAAGGGATCCGCCCGGCTCAGCCTCCCAAAATTCTGGTGCTACAGGTGTGAGCCACCGCACCTGGCCTGCTGTGTCATTTCTGTCTGCCTTTCTCAACTGCGACCGAGTGCCTGACACCAGGGGCCTGAAGCCCGTGTTCAGAGGGCTTTCTGGGACACGTGTCCTTCTCTCAGGTGGGAGCCAGGACCTCTGGATTCATGAGGTTTTACCATGTGGACCTCGGCCCGGGATCCTGGGGTATCTTCGAAAGCCTTGTCACTGGGCTGTGGCCTGGCCAGATGTGGGGAGGCCTTCCCACTTTGCCCAGCACCATAAAAAGCCCTGCTAACAGGGTGTAAATACCCATTTCCTCCTCACGTCCATGCCCGTAGAGAGGAACCAAAAAGCTCCCAGGCTGGGATACAGGCACCTCCGGCTGTGAGGCAAATTCCTTTTCCTTTCTCTACTGAGGCCTGGGTCATCGTCCCTCCTCAGGCCTCTGTGCAGGAATCCTGCCGCCTCCCACCCTCTGTCCTTCCCCAGAGGGCAGCGCAGGCCTCCGGGGGGCTTTGAGCAGGGTGGCACACGGGTCCCTTCAAGGTCTGTCCCAGAACAGGGTGGCACACAGGTTCCCCTCAAGGTCTGTCCCAGAACAGGGTGGCACACGGGTCCCTTCAAGGTCTGTCCCAGAACAGGGTGGCACACAGGTTCCCCTCAAGGTCTGTCCCAGAACAGGGTGGCACACAGGTTCCCCTCAAGGTCTGTCCCAGAACAGGGTGGCACACGGGGTCCCTTCACGGTCTCTTCCAGAAAAGCTCTTCCAGGCTTTGGATTTGTCCCAGATGAGGAATTTCAAGGAAAACGGGAGTTTCACGATCACTTCAGTGGCTCATGTGATGTCAGACAGGTTTTAAAAATCCTAAACTGTGGTCCTTCTTGTGGTGGGGTGAACGTAAACTTGAGGGTTCTGTGTGGGTTGGACAGTCTGGTTCAGCTCAGGCCACAGACGTTGACGGGGGCCGCCCTTCCCCGGTGAGCCCCCCACTAACCTGCCGCCCCCAGCCCACGCCCTCTACCTCTGTCTTCCTGGAAAAGCCAAGTCCCTCCGAGCTGTGCTGGCCCCAGCGCTCTGTTAACTCACGGCCGTTAACGCAGCCGATGCTCAGAGCAGCCTCCAGGGCAGCTACAGACGGTGGAATTGACTGCTCATGATGGATGAGGAGGGGAAGCCTGGCCAGGGTCCTGTGGGCGGCCAGGCTGTGCCGAGAGGACCCGGGATCCCGGCTTCCAAATCCCATGCGTGCCCTGCCCGTGGCAGAAGCCGTGTGGAGTGAGGCTCTCGCTCGGCTCCCCACGGTCACTGGCTCTTTCTGTTCTGACTGTTGGGGGTTTTGGTTGTGAGGATCACGGACCTGAGGAAGGTTCTCCCAGAAGCAGGGTGGGAGACGGAGGGCGGGAGACGGAGGGCGGGAGGCGGAGGGCGGGAGGCGGAGGGCGGGAGGCGGAGGCTGGCGAGGCTGCAAGGAGACAGACGAGGGCTGAGCTGCTTCTACTTGTGCCAGCTCCATGCTCCCGACGCCCAGTCTGCAGCCTGCCCACCCTCCAAGCCAACACCTGCCCCGCCCCACCCCGCTCTCAGGACCCCACGCCCATACTTGGGAGAAGCAGCGATTGGCCCAGTTATTTCTCTTCAGTGTTCGACAGTCAGACATAACGGACGGCGTCGCCGGCTAAGGCCACTTTTCCCAGAGCAGAGCTGAGGCAGGGCAGGGACATTTAGGTTTCCTTGATCAACAGCCATCCAACCACAGAACTGGGTGTTTTGTACCTGACGGAGGAGTGAGCTCCTTGTCAGTGGGAGCATTCAAGCCCAGAGGCAGGACATTAGAGTGGGGGCCCTGCGGGTCAGAAGCTATGAGAAGCTCACTGTGGGCTGGCACTGTGTGTCGAGTTATGCCCAGGTTGGGAGCAGAGCTGGCGCAGGGCGAGGCCTTCTGTGCTGCAAGATCAGGGAAGCCACGTGGCCCATGCAAGCTTCGAACCCGGGACCCGTCTTGTGAGTGCGGAGCCACCGCCGACCCAGGCTTCGGACCCGGGACCCGTCTTGTTTGTTAGTGCAGAGCTACCGCCGACCCGAGCTTCAGACCCGGGACCCGTCTTGTGAGTGCAGAGCCACTGCCGATGCGAGCTTCGGACCCGGGACCCGTTTTGTTAGTGCAGAGCCACCGCCGACCCAGGCTAATAAGCAGCCCTGTGGCTGCCGTGTTTCCATCAGACGCATATGCTGTTTCCTGACTTCTTCACGCGGCGAGCTATTTATACCAGCCCAGCCATTCATTCTTAATGAGGCGCAGTTGTGGATTGTAGAATGTTTTATTTTCAGACAGGATTGCTCACTGCCCAGAGCCAGCTGCTGCTGTACTGCCTTCCTTCTCTCTCTGTCCCTGAGAGATTTGCATTTTGAAAGCTCAGCCTCCCTCTCCTCACCCCCAGCCCACTCCCCACCCCAGTATTTTGCTAGCAGACTCTGGATTTGCCATTTCTGTCACATATACCAGCCACGGTATGTGAATTCCCCACAGCCTGCAGAGCAGCTGGGAGTGTGTGTTGTGCACACCGGGCTATGGGGCTGGAGCTTGCAGGAGGAGGCAGAACGGAGTAGGAAGGCCTCCCTGTCGGGAGGTGGTGCCGTCTGTCCTCGGGGACCAGACATTGCCTGTGTTATGGGCCACAGACTGGGGGAGCGGTGATTCAATCTGGCCTGCTGCTTAAAACTCATTGTCAACTTGTTTAAATGTGGAGAATTCTCATTTTTTAGAAAATGGAGCTCTGGCTTCTTTTGGGGAAATCAGAAGTTCTGCCGATACCTCCCTGCTGGGGGACGTTGGTCAGGGTCAGTGGCCGCTGCCTGCTCGGGACGTTGGTCAGGGTCAGTGGCCGCTCCCCGCTCAGGGGGAGTTGGTTGGTCAGGGTCAGTGGCCGCTGCCCTCTCGGGAGGTTGGTCAGGGTCAGTGGCCGCTCCCTGCTCGGGAGGTTGGTTGGTCAGGGTCAGTGGCCGCTCCCCGCTCGGGAGGTTGGTTGGTCAGGGTCAGTGGCCGCTCCCTGCTCGGGAGGTTGGTCAGGGTCAGTGGCCGCTTCCCGCTTGGGGGAAGTTGGTTGGTCAGGGTCAGTGGCCGCTGCCCTCTCGGGAGGTTGGTCAGGGTAAGTAGCCGCTCCCCGCTCGGGAGGTTGGTTGGTCAGGGTCAGTGGCCGCTCCCCGCTCGGGAGGTTGGTCAGGGTAAGTAGCCGCTCCCCGCTCGGGAGGTTGGTTGGTCAGGGTCAGTGGCCGCTCCCCGCTCGGGGGAAGTTGGTTGGTCAGGGTCAGTGGCCGCTCCCCGCTCGGGAGGTTGGTCACGGTAAGTAGCCACTCCCCGCTACAGTCTCCACCTGGCCCTATTATCTCTGACACCCTTTCAGCGTCTCCGTTGCAGTGTTTTTAAGAAGAAAGGGAAACCGTTCTTGTCACACGTCCCTATGAAAAGAGAGAAAAGAAGATAAACCAACAGGGACACCTGTTGCAAGAAAAATGGGCCTGCTTCTCTCAGAAGGGAAGGGTCCTCGTGTCCGGCTCACGTCACTCCCTGACCTTCGCACCTGGCCCGTGGAAGGCAGGGGCCTGACCAGGTCAAGTCTGTGTGTCTGTTCTCCTAACCCTGACCCCTTGACCCTGCCCCTCGTGGCTGCTGTGATCATGGCGGCGGCTTTTTCAGCAGGGCTTACGGTCCCAGCCCCTGCAGGGCAGGTGTTTTCTGGGGACTCCTGGGCTGGACAGTCTTGGCGTTGGAAGCCCTTTTTCCTCTCTGGGTGTTGGTTCCCCCACGAGTAGACTGGATGAGGGGCTGGGACAGAGTCTGTTCTCTCCCAGCGTTCACGTCTTACAGGTCTGAATCCAAGGGAATGAAGGTTACGGAGGAATTCCAGGCAGCTGGTAGAGCAGGGGCTGATAAGGCAGCTCTCAGATCAGCCTCTGCTGGAAAGCCCAGCCCCATTTCCGCATCGGCCCCACCCTGTTTGCACACACGCGCACGGACAGGCGTGTGCTGCCAAACGAAATCCCGTCAGACCCCCCGGCACCCCCGCTGTGCTGGGATAAACGCTCACTAAGTGCCGTGAACTAACCGAAGCTTCCTGCCCAGGTCCTAGGCCCAGAAGGCCTCTTATGCTCAATTAGCACCTTCTCCGTCTCACTCATTTTCCTCCCTGCATGGGTTCTCTGGTCCCAGGGAGCTGGAAGTACCTGGGATTTTTGAAATATAAAAAGCTAATAGAAGCCCACACACACACACGCGCACACACACACGCACACCCACACACGCACGCACACACACACCCCCACCCCCACACATGCACACACACACACCCACACACCCACACACACGCACACACCCACACACACGCACACCCCCACACACCCCCACACACCCCCAATACACACGCACACATACACACACACGCACACACACACGCACACATACACACGCACACACGCACACATGCGCACACACACACGTACACACACACACGCACACATACACACACACGCACGCACACACACGCACACCCCCACGTGCACACACACACCCCCACACACTCACACACACCCCCCACACACGCGCACACACACCCACACACACCCACACACACACCCCCCACACACATGTGCGCGTGCACACACACCCACACACACCCCCACACACACGTGCGCGTGCACACACACCCACACACACCCCCACACACATGTGCGCGTGCACACACACCCACACACACCCCCACACACATGTGCGCGCGCGCGCACACACACCCACACGCGCGCGCACACGCGCGCACACGCGCGCACACACACCCACACGCGCGCACACACGCGCGCACACGCGCGCGCACACACACACACACGCACACACACACACACACACACGCACACACACGCCAGAAAGGACCATTTAGAGACAAGGAAGGGGGGTTGTCTGAACCACCTGAGAACCGCGCTGTAGGCCCCGTGTGGCACCTCGAAAGCCGCTGACTCAGATCTCCCTGGTGCAGGTCTGCTGTTTGGGTCAAGAAAACAAACAATCAAACAACGTCATAGACAGTCGTGTCTGTGGCTCTGGTCCAGCCAGACGTTTGGGGAGTGAATGTCGTCCATCCCAGCTGAGGCAGGGCGAGGGGAGGGGGTGACGCCGCGCTGCCCGAGGCCGCGGTGGGTCCCGCTGGGAGAGACACTGACAGTCGGCCTTGGTCTTCTCAGGCAGCTGCCATTCTGCCCGGCTCAGCTGAGGTCTGGGTACCATTTGCCCATCTGTCTGTGCAGGTAAAAGGGACGGGCTTTGGCCCTCGGTGCCGAGGAGTCAGATAAAAACGGCACCTGCAGCAGCCACCACAGATGACACGGTTGCTCATTGCAGGCTGCGCTGGGCGCTGTGCATCTCTGTTATTTCGTGTCATCCCCCATCAACCTGTGATGGAGGCACTACTATTGTCCCATTTCACAGAAACTAAGTACCAGAGAGGTCAAATAATCCGCACCGTAGTCTCAGCGTGGAAAGGCAGAGAAATACCCGCAGTGGTCAGGAAACCGCCCTTTCCGTGAATCTCCGGGGAGTAGAGGCCCGGCCACATCTTGCATGGCAATGTTTTGAAAGGGAAGGCCACACACGAATTTGTTTTGACCTTTGGAGCCCTTGGTTAAGCCAGACACAGGCTCGGTGATGATGGGCACGAATGGAGGGGCCACCCCCAGAACAGAAGTCCTGGGCACGAACGAGCTACTGTCGCTTTCCTCACCTGCTGCACCCGACGCCTTCCCCCACCCGCCCGTTGCGGGCCTCCTCGCTGGCTTAGAGATTGGTTTTCAAGAGAAGGCCCTCATCAGCCACACCACGGCAGTCAGGAGTGTGGCTGTCGCCTCTAATCTGCCCAAGACCCAGTGGCAGCCTTGGCTGACTGGTCGATCCCAGCTCCACGGTGACATCTGCGGGCCCCTTGCCCCTGTCTTAGCTGAACTGGGAGAGTGGAGCCCAGCCCCCAAGGGCCAGCCTCTGGCTTCCATTTGGTGTGCAGAGCTCCCGTGTGTGCCTGGCGTGTGTGCCTGGCGTGTGAAGCTGGCGTGTGAACCTGGCGTGTGTGCCCGGCATGTGTGCCCGGCGTGTGAACCTCTGGCCCATGCTAGGCCCTGCCTTGTGCAGTGAAGCACGTCCGTCTCCAGCCGCTCACCTGTCTCGGGGACTAAGTAAAGTGAATAAATGGGGGCCTCCCTGCCCCATCTGACTCTAGCGAAGGCCTAGGAGATAACCGCCTGGCTCCGCTCAGCTCGCAGCCCTCTCCCATGACCTCCTGTCCGTCACAGGTGAAGCCTGGGCCTGCACGTGGAGCTGAGCTGATTCCTCGCTGGTGTCTGGAAGCAGCAGGGCCCTGGCCTGCACACAGGAAGCAGCGGGCGGGCCTCCCTGCCTGGCTTGCCCCTGGGGTAGACAGGAGGTCCAGGCAAAGCAGGCAGCCCACCCCGTACCTAAGCTCTGACCACAGACCCCGTGGGCCTGAGGAGGGACTGAGATTCAAGTCCAGGTGGGGGAAACTGAGGCACAAACCCAGAGGCCAAGAGAGCAGGGCCCTGAGGTTATGTGACAGACCTGGGGAGGGAAAGACGGAGATGGAGACGCAGAGTTGCAGAGAGGCAGATCCTGGAGAGTGAGAGGAGCTGGCATAGACAGAAGGAAGAGCCAAGAGACGCTCAGGAAGGCTCCGAACGCACAAAGACGCAGACACGGAGGGAAATGAAGACAAGAAATTCAGAGGCAGAGGGAGATTTTAGAAACATCAGCAAGAGGCCGGGTGCTATGGCTCACGCCTGTGATCCCAGCACTTTGGGAGGCCGAGGCAGGTGGATCACTTGAGCCCAGGAGTTCGAGACCAGCCTTGACAACATAGCAAGACCCTGTATCTATTAAAAAAAAAAAAAGCAAGAGAGGCAGAAAGAGATGAGGAGAAAGAACAGCGAAGGCCCAGACACACACGGAGAAAGGCTGGAGTCAGGACACACACAGAAGCATGCCCTGCACCCGGCACAGTTGTGGGCAGGAGGCACGGACTTGCTGTGCTTCATCTCTGTCACAAACCAAAAGCCGTCATCGTCCCTGACAGCACAGACCACACCCGACCCAGACCGGGCCATGTCCCCTGTATGCCTGAGCCTGGAGCCTTTCTCCTGAGCCAGCGGGACTGTCCTGGCCCCAGAGGAGTCCACTCCTGGCCTTTGCTTTTCCTGTTCTCTGCCCAGGATGCCTGGCACGCCCCAGCCTCAGCGTTTGTATATAAATCATACCCATCCTTTAATTCCACCTCTTCCAGGGAACCCTTTCTGACTGCCCCGTCCCTGAGGGGTCCACCGCCCTTCGCGTTCTCTCTGGAGGGAGCCGTTCTTATCTCCCGTCCGTCCGCCTTTCGTTCTGTCTGGAGCTCCTCAAGCGAGTGCAGGGACCACAAGATTTCAATGCTGGTGACCACATTGCTATTGATTTGCGGATTTGTCTTCATTATCCGGTGCCTCCTGTCTGTCTCTGGGCCTGAAGGAGGGAGTAAATGAAAATCGATGGTAAATGAATAAGCAAGCACACGACAGCCTCCTCCACTCCCGTGGTCTGGATTCCCAGCCCCGGCTGTGCCCCGTCAGCTCCCGTGCCCGGGGCTGTCCTCGGGGGCCTTTCCGTGGCAGCCTGGACGGGGGACCGAGGAAGGGGGGCTCCCCGGGTGCCACGGCCTCTCCCGCCCTCTGAGGTAGTCCTGAGGCTGTCAGGCGTGGTCAGGTTGGCAGCCAGCGAAGGGCCAGACGCGCACCCGAATCTCCCGACTCCAGGGCCCCTGAGGGAGGGCGGGGCAGGCTCCGAGCCTCTTCCGGCTGCCCGTGGGCTCCTCCCTAAGAGGTCAGGCTCTCTGGGCCTCGGAGCCCCCTTGCTCCCTTTCTAGGCCCTGCAGGAGTTTCCAAACCCAAGGAAGAGCTTGTTTCCCCAGCCCTGCACCCGGCCCGGAGGTGGGTTTGGAAGAAGAGCTCCCCCGGGACCCACTCATCCGTGTCCATGGAAGCGGCCGCCTACAGCTCCTCCCCGTTCAGCTGCTTTGCCCAGGCTGAGGCTCCCGGCACCCGCTCCCCGAGTGTCCCTTTGGGGGAGGCTGGGAGAGGCGCCTGGCACCCCTGAGATCTCTCCCTCGTGGGTCAGAAGGGCTGCTCGCCCTGCTCTCGTCCTGGGGGAAACCTCGGCTCTTTGGGGGGCTGGAGGTGACAGACGGGGCCCTGGGGTCGCCGTTCCCTCTGTGCCCAGCCCTTGCTGACCCCAGCCGGCCCTGCTGTTTTTGCGCAGCGCGGTTTCCTGTCCTGGGGAGGAGTTTCGGGAAAACAGCAGGTATTTCCTGAGTACCCGCTTTGTCCAAAGCCCAGCCGTGGGGCTGCATTCAGGTCTGGCCCCGACCTCGCGTGGTGCCTGAAGCTGTTGAGGAGGTCAAGGCAGGCATCGGTGGGAGCTGAAATGCAGCCAGACGGCATCTGGGCGGGGAGAGGAGGGAGGTCTCGTCTTCCCTGCTTCTTCCCGTTGGCATTTCGCCCACAGGGTTGAGGAGACTTTTCAGTGGAGAAATGATTTGAATGGGTTCCTCGAGGGGGTGGATTAGATTCAAATTTTTAAAAATATTTATAGGCTCGTACAGCCTTTTACATTTGCAAAGCCGTTTGTCCGATGGTAGTTATTTCTGTCTCTATTTTACAGACGGGAAGGCTGAGGTTGAAGGAGATTAAGGTATTTGCCCAGGAGCCTCCGAGGCAGGACCAGACCTCAACCCTAGCTGCTTCTGAGAGCGAACTAGAGTTCCCCCCACCTGCGGCCTCTGCTGCGACAGGAAAGGGGTCCAGAGGGGGCGCAGAAGAGCATGGTGGGGAGACCGAGAGGGGACTGGCCACGTGGAGGGAAGGATTTCTGAGCGGGTAGAGCCCTTACGGTCAGGCAGGACCCTGGATAGAAAGGCCTGGGTTCAAATCCCAGCTCTGCCTCTGAATGGCTTCTGAAGGCATCCTGTGTCCTGGGTGTCCTCCAAAGCCCAGCTTGGGAACCCACGCTCCCTCAAAAGGGGTGAGTCCACCTGCGAGGTTGGCCCGGGCACCCCAGGGCCAGCGCTGTGCTGCGTGGCGTCTCCACTGTAACAGCTTTTCCTATCAAGCACCTACCACAGGCCAGACGCTGACCGCATTCTTCTTTTGACCCTCACGACAACCCGGGGTGGGAGCCCCCAATCCCCCTTTCCACAGGTGAGCCCCTGAGCACACAGGTAGAGGACTGCTCCAGGGCTGGACACTCACGCCTGTGATCTCAGCACTTTGGGAGGCCGGGCAGGAGGATTGCTTGAACCCAGGAGTTAGAGACCAGCCCTGGCAAGTAGGGAGACGACGTCATTACGAAAAGTGACAACTTGGAAACCGGCCTAAAGTCATACCACTGGGAAGTGGCAGAGGCAGGGCAACAACCCACGTCTCAGAGCCAGAGACTCCCCACCCCAGACTCCCCTCCTGCTGCCACCAAGATGGAGCCCGGGCCTTGGGAGGCATCTCAGTGGGACTTCAGGCCCCGCATCCTACCCTGCGTGCAGGTGGAGCGGCCGTCCCCCGTCCCAGCAGGGACCGAGAGCCCTGCGTCTCCGCAGCTGCGCCTGCCTGATGGGCTGGAGACGGCTAATGGGGAGTGTCTACCCTTCCCGGGGCCTCATCGTTCCTTTACATTAAGAGAATTTTTTTGTTTTGTTTTTAGTCTGCAAAATTTTCCACCATCTGCTTTGCCTTGGCAGAATGTTTGCTGGAAATCTCTCTTTTCCTCTGTAATTCCCATAATTTCTGGGGGCTTTGGGAGCCTCCAGGCGGAGCAGTGGTAGCTCACAAGTGCCTCCCAAACTCACAGGCTGTCCTTGTACCGGGCAGCAGAGTCGTATGGCCCAGAAGGAGCATTTCCCATCCCCAGACCAGGGAGGGGCACCCGGGCTGTCTCCACCAATGGGCCGACCCAAGGCTGAATCCCAGGATTCGGACCCAGGGCGGGCGACCAGGTCAGCCCCCGTGTTTTTGTAGCGAAGCCTGGAGAGATACCTCGGGTCATGCAGAGAGGTGGTGGCTGAACAGAGCCTGGAAGCAGGGCCCCCGTGTCCCAGGGCAGTGCTGTGAGGCCACACGGCCAGCGTGACCCTGTCCCCTGGACCATCCCAGGCCGGGCGTCTCCACAGCACAGCTGCTGCCCGTGTCCTTTGAGGCACTCAAGAGTTTCCAGAAGGAAAGGCTCTTCCCCCCGCTCCGTGTACCAGAACGCTGAGTTTCCATGGTGACAGTCAAATTGCAAATCCAGCCAAGAGTGAGCAGGAGAAAGAAAAGCTGGCCTCTCCCCAGAGAAGTGGGCACGGCTGGCGCTGGGGCTGGCCGCTGCCGAGGATGAACGCCGGGCAGGCAGGCAGCCCTTCCGGGCCGCGGTGGGGAAGCCTCAGGGATGCCAGGTCCCCAGCAAGTGGCTCAGGTCCCTGTGGTGAGCCCGGGAGGGGCTCCTCCCCACCCCTGGCTCGGCGGCAGCCGGGTGACTCCATCTGATACTTCTTCCTCCGAAAGGCAGGTGGGACGGCCTTCTCCCTGGTGTACTCCCGTCTTCCATCTGAAAAATCAGACGTGGGCAGAATACAGGGCTCGTGGGCGAGCCGTCCCAGACTCAGCCCTTGGGGAATTAAAGAGGAAAAAATATATCAGCTTCAGACACAGAGTGTTGTGTTGAGGATGGAAGAGCAAGGGCCAGAGGATGTATGAGCCTAAAAGCTTTGTTAATAGGCCTGGAAGACTGACAGTCACAGCTGCTATGGAGGGAGAAAGGTGGCAACGGCAATCGAACGGCGAATTAGCTGAGGTCTGGGTTTTACGGTGACGTTTCAGTGGAGGGAGGAAGAAGAAAAGGCTCCCCCTCTGCAGCCCGAGGAATATCTGGAGACACCGTGTTTGTGCCGGGCCAGGGCCTTCTCAGCGGAGTTTGCTCGGTGTGGCCCGTCCATCCTGCCAGTACATGCAAGGCTGCTGCGGGCACTGCCGACTTCCTTTGGTTTATTTCTTTTGAGTGGTGTTTATTCGAGTGGATTAGAAATGGGATTTGGGTCCGTACCACAAAGACCTCTAAGCCCCAGTTTGAAATCCCAGACACAGCGAGCAGCGATGCTCCAGCCGCGAGAGTCTCCTCCCCACTTCTTCATGGCTGTGGCCCTTTGGGGTCTGTAATCGGAGGCGAAGAACAAGCTGACTGTAACTCGGGGAGGGTTGCTGCCTTTTTTTGTTAATCGTGGTGCACACGGGCACCACGTGGGGACTAGGCCAGGGGGCACCCTGACCCTGACTCCACCTCCAGGGTTGCTGTTTTTGGATAAAATGCACAACTCATAACAAACGCCGTCCTCACGACATGGCACGGCACGGTTCATTGTTGTCTTGCGGTTTTTGCCTGCTCCCAGCCCAACTCCATAACCTTGTGTGATAGATGACAGAACAGGGAAGAGGGGAGACGGAGGGTGAGCCTGTCTCCCTAACCCCAGTCCTGGGACATCCCAGCCCGTCATCTCCTTCCAAGTCCTTTGGCATCTGTCCCTTTGCACCAAAGGAGCCCGGCACCGCATGGCACCACAGAGCCCCGTGCCCACCCCCAGCCCCGGACTGTGTAGATTTTGCATATGAGCCGTGGGGGAGATGGGACATTCTAAGTCAGGAAGCATGACTAGACCTCCCATAAGCGTCTCTGCCAGAGAGAGGCGGACAGCAGCGTGAAGGCGAGCCGCCCTGCCCTCCGCAGGGCTCTCCTCCTGCTGGGCACCTCCCTGCTCCCGGGGGCATGAGCCACAGGCCTCTAACTTCACCGTAGCTGCCCCAAGGGCAACATGGAGAACAACTTGCTCCAGGAGCCCAGCAGGAATCCCTGGCTCCTTCCCACCTCCTCCTATCCCTGTTTCATGGGACCCATGAGGTTGGCATCTAATCAGTGAGTCAAAACTACACACATGCTTGTAAAACGGACGCCCATGAGGCCTAGTCTAGGTGGATTCGTGATCAAAGCAGCTCAGTCCAGGACCCAAAAGACAATCGCAAAATAAGGCAGGTTTTCCTCGCATTTCTCAAATACTATCGAGAGGGCACACAGACCACAGCCATGCCCCGTCTCCATCTCCTCCTGCTGCTGCGTCTCAAAAGTCCAAGGAGCCAAAGCACAACTCTTCCCCCGGACAGCAGGACAGAAAGAGGCAGAGCCTTCGAGCACATGGAGGAAGGAAAGGCCAGGCCCAACCCCATGCTCATCACTCCTGCCCCAGTGCACAGGTCAGGGCCACAGAGAGGGGAGGCCACAGAGAGGGGAGCCACGGGGAGGGGAGGCCACAGGGAGGGGAGGCCACAGAGAGGGGAGGCCACAGGGAGGGGAGGTCACAGAGAGGGGAGGCCACAGAGGGGGAGGCCACAGGGAGGGGAGGCCACGGGGAGGGGAGGCCACGGGGAGGGGAGGCCACAGAGAGGGGAGGCCACGGGGAGGGGAGGCCATGGGGAGGGGAGGCCACAGAGGGGAGGTCACAGAGAGGGGAGGCCACAGAGAGGGGAGGCCACAGAGAGGGGAGGCCACAGGGAGGGGAGGTCACAGAGAGGGGAGGCCACAGAGGGGGAGGCCACAGGGAGGGGAGGCCACGGGGGGGGGAGGCCACAGAGGGGAGGCCACAGGGAGGGGAGACCACAGAGAGGAAAGGCCACACCAGCCTCATTTACATGTGCAATTTGGTCCCCGCCCTCGAGGAGCCTCATGACCTGCTAGGGGAAGCAGACATGCAAACAGCAGAAAGTGTTTTGGTGCCGTTGTAGCAGAGAGCACAGGGCGTTCAGCCAGCCAGGGCACAGGTGAGATGGGCTTCCTGGAGGAGGCAGTTTTCTAACTGGTCCGAGAGAAGACAGGTGGGCAGGGCAGAGGCAAGCCAGTCCCAGTGGGAGGTGGTGGCAGGAGGCACCCAGGGCGAGACGGCGGGGGGCGTGGGATGCAGTTGGAAATGTAGACAAAGGGCAGGAGCCCAGTGTGGTCCTGGGGGCATGGGGAGCCTTTAAAGATGGTGAAGCTGGGATCAGCCACCCTCAGTATAGACAGATTTTGTTTCCGGTCTTATCTCCCACCAGCGGGTACCATGGCTCAGGGCTGTTTGGAAGACGGAGGAAGATGGCACTCAGGGCCCAGCACAGTGCCTGGCATAAGAGCTCAACCCGCCCTAACCTTCCTCCGTAAGCACCAGCGTTTTGCATTCCCCAAGGAAATCCCTGACAGGCACCCTGATTCCTGCCCATCTGCTGAGTGTCTCACTTGTGAGAGCTGGTCACCCTTGATCCAGACCTTTCTGTGCAGTTATACTCGGTACTGCAATGATCTCACTTAATTAAATGTTATGCAAATTGACGGAAAGAGTTGTAAAAGAGACAGAATTGTTTCATGAAAACTGAGACTTTGGAAAGTCGTTTTTGTTTGTTTGTTTGAGACGGAGTCTCGCTCTGTCGCCCAGGCTGGAGGCAATGGTGCGATCTCAGCTCACTGCAACCTCCATCTCACGTGTTCAGGTGATTCTCCTGCCTCAGCCTCCCGAATAGCTGGGATTACAGGAGCCCGGCCACAACGCCAAGCTTATTTTTGTATTTTTAGTAGAGACGGGGTTTCACTCTATTGGCCAGCCTGGTCTTGAACTCCTGACCTCAAGTGATCCACCCGCCTCGGCCTCCCAGAGTGCTGGGATGACAGGCGTGAGCCACCGCGCCTCACCCCGGAAAGTTTTGAGGGAAGCAACTTGCTTTATAAAAATCTATGGAATTAGCAGGACAAGTGTGAGAACCAAGAGGAAGAAATGGAAAAAGGAGGATTCTGCAGTTGTCCTGCTTTGCCAGGGTCTGTGGGTCCCGCTGCAATTCAGAGAAACTGCAACTGGGGTCGCAGACAGTGCAATACGTGTGCAGTTTATACCTGAGAGACTGTGCGGACCAGTCTTGCAGAAGCACCCAAGCCTGGCATCGAGAGATTGGTGAATGGATGTACATTTCTGTGTTTAAAATAGAACGTTTAAAGGGTAGCTGTGTCCTGTATTATGACTCCCACTGTTGATTACCCAGCCAAATACGGTTTCCATTTAGTCCACGGTAGGTGTTCACTGTGACAATATCCTCGCCTCCCCTTGCTGGGATTCCAGCCCCGTCCGTCTGGCTCCCTTCCGCATTTGCGAGGCCCCACTGTGCGTTACTGGATGAGCTGGGATGAGAGCCCAGGCCTGCTGGCTCCCAGTTCCGTTCTTGCAGTGAAATCAGAGGGTGGTGAGCAGGGTCTGTGGAACCAGCCGGCTGGGAGGAGACTCCCGGCTCTTCCACTACAACTTGGGCGTGTGCCCCGTTTTCTTGCCTGTGAAATGGGGGTCGTGCTGTTCCCGACCTCAGAGTTGTTCTGAAGCTTCGGTGAATGTGTCTGTGGAAAGTGCCTGGAGTGCTCCCCGAGGGTCAGCTCGGACTCTCCCCACCCCGCACCCGCAGGGCAGGCCTTGGGCCTTTTGTCTCACGAGTGGAGGCCTCAGAGCCGTCCCGTCTGCACCGCGGTGAGAATCAGCCTCCGCCGTGGCACGCGGGTTCTGGTTCTGCCAGAGGAACTAGAACGGGGGGTGGCGTGTGGAGATGGCTGGCCAACGGGCAAACGTTCTCTGCTGGTCACGCAGAGCCCACGTCCCAGCCTCCTCACACCAGGACTCGCCTCTCTGGCCGGCAGAAGCACGTGTCCCCCCATCCCCAGGCCGTCGTTCCTGCCCCGGCCCCTCCGCCCGTGCCCGCAGGCAGAGGCTGGTGGGGTGACCTCCTGTGCTGTGGTCTGTCTCTTCCAGTGGTTTCCAGCGACAGTGACAGTGACTCGGATCTCAGCTCCTCCAGCCTAGAGGACAGACTCCCGCCCGCTGGGGTCAGGGGCCCGAAAGGCAACAAACCCAGGAGGGAGTCAGGTAAGGGGGGGACTCAAGTGCTGCTTATTGGCTGGGTGCGGTGCACTCCGGCCTGGGCAACAAGAGCGAAACTCCGTCTCAGAAAAAGAAAAGAGAAAAGAAAAGAAATGAAACTATTAGGCTGGGCACAGTGGCTTATGTCTGTAATCCCAGCACTTCAGGAGGCTGAGGTGAGCGGATCATGAGGTCTTGAGACCATCCTGCCCAACATGTGAAGCCCCGCCTCCACTAAAAATAAGAAAATTAGCCGGGCGCGGTGGCGGGTGCCTGTAATCCCAGCTACTTGGGAGGCTGAGGCAGGAGAATCGCCTCAGTCTGGGAGGCGGAGGTGGCAGTGAGCCGAGACCGCGCCACTGCACTCCAGCCTGGAGACAGAGCGAGACTCTGTCTCAAAAAAAAAAAAAAAAAAGTGCTGCCTATTTCCGAGGCCCCAGGGACAGAGTAGCTTTGCTGCACCTCGGATTGCTGCTTCCCAGTGGGTGTCCAAGGAGTAGTTCTCCATCTGGAAGGAGAAGCAGGCCTAGGGATGGGACAACCAGGCTCTTGGAGGCTCCTCTGTACACACAGTGGGGGAAGGAGAGCAGGCAAGGGACAGGAGCCAGGGCCAGCCAGGCCACCGCATGCCCTTGGCTCACACACCTGGGACTCCTCCCGCGCCCACCTGTGAGCATTCCCCAGCTGAGAGTTCACCTCCTGAATCGTGAGAGCTGAGAAAATCAGGTACAGAACCCCCTGCACTAGGTCAGTCCTGCCATGAAACCACCGTGGGGTCCCCAGGACCTGCTGCGACCTCTGGGCCTGCATTTCCTTCTCGTTAGCAAGTGAGACAGAACGGGTGGCCTCCAAAGCGCCTTCTGACTTGGATATCCCTGAGCTCACCCTCTGGGACCTGCCGTATGAAAGAGAGTTAACTGGGGCGTTGAGACTGGTGCAGAGAAGGCCTGGGAGAGGCAAGGAAAGACATTTTCCTGTCCTTCAAACACACGAAGGACTTCTGGGAAAAGAGCTTCAGTCAGTCACTCCACAGGTCGGAACTGAGATCCTCGACAGAAATTTCAGGGAGGCCAATTTTAGTACCTAAGAAGAAAGGGTTCTGTAATAACTGCCCCAAACAGGAATGAAATGCCTTGGGGGTCCTGTCTTGGGACCAAGACTGGGTTGGGAATGGAAGTTTGAGCTAAATCAGAGCCAGCAAAGGCCTGGCACACGTACCACCACCCTCCACTCCTGTGACCATGGCAGACATTACTAGGTGCTCATGATACTCTTTCCACAGAGCCCTGAGCCGTCACCATGCAGACATTACTAGGTGCTCGTGATACTCTTCCCACAGAGCCCTGATCCGTCACCGTGCAGACATTACTAGGTGCTCGTGATACAGAGCCCTGAGCCGTCACCATGCAGACATTACTAGGTGCTCGTGATACTCTTTCCACAGAGCCCTGATCCGTCACCATGCAGACATTACTAGGTGCTCGTGATACAGAGCCCTGAGCCGTCACCATGCAGACATTACTAGGTGCTCGTGATACTCTTTCCACAGAGCCCTGATCCGTCACCATGCAGACATTACTAGGTGCTCGTGATACTCTTTCCACAGAGCCCTGATGTGCCCTCCGAATCATCCTCAGTGCAGTTTTCTAAGTGGCCAATATCAGTAGGTAGAGATGGTGCAAGAGATGAAAACTGTCCCCGGACCAGTGACTTCCTAGGCCCCTCAGGCTGAAGATTCTAGAGATTTAGAAGAGTATAAAGGAAACTTACCTGCCGGCCTCCGTTTCCAGGGCAGGCTTTATACTCCCCTCCGCCTCCCACCTCGGGCTCTTGTGCCCTCGCTCCACACCCACCCTCAGCTCTAACCAAGCAGGACTGGGAGACAGTGAAGCAGTGGGCTCCACGTCTGCTCTCTTGGCCAGGCCAGGACCAGAAACCATGTTTGAGTGAAGACCCTTTAGTGAGTTAAGGCAGCAGTCAACATCTCTCTCTTATGAGGTTAACCGAAATACATATCACCCCCCTGCCCATTCCATGATCATTGTGGATTTTCAAGTTGGTGACGTGTGACTTAGTGAAACGACCTGCAGGCCCCTTCTTGGACCCAACAGCAGCGGTCAGAGGGTGGGGTCATGCCAGAGCCTGGCAGCCGTTTGGGTGGGGTGGGGGCAGACGTCCCATAGAGACCCACCACAGTTCCGAATGAGGAACTGGACTGAGACCACCCTGTCTCAGTGTGAGAGCCACAGGCCCACACGTGGTCTCCCACAGGTGGCAGTGTGGAGGCCCCCAGGATGGGGTTCACGCACCCGCCAGGCCACCTCTCCGGGAGCCAGAGCAGCCTGGCCAGTGAGATGGGGACAGGCTCTGCCGACCCGCAGGGGGGGACCCTACCCCAGGCCGACCCGAAGGGCCCCGGTGAGTATCCAGCTGCTGTCTTCTCCCCTCTCCTGCCCCCGCGGCTGCGTCCTCTCTCACTCACTCCTTCCAAAATGGAGACTGGTTGGTGACATTTTCAATTCTGCATGTTTACCAAGCACTGTGCGGGGAACGAGGTGAGCCAGACCCCGTCCCTGCCTGCAAGGAACAGAGAGAGGGGCCCGGAATGAGAACGGTAACCATCCCTAGCCGCTCTCACTAATTACAGCAGTGGTCACCGTCCTCCGCTGTATAAAACGTGCCGGCTCCTCTGGGCCGAGCCTTCGTTCTGTTGGCAGAGTGGCTGGGAGGCTTATTGCCCCCATTTGATGGGTGTAGAAACCAAGGCACAGAGAGCGCGGGGAGAATCGTGGGCCCCCACCCCGCCCTGTGCCTCTGGACCCAGTCCTGGCTGGCCCGGGAACATCCTGTGGCGGGGGTGGGAAACTTCTTAAACTAAAGCCAGAGAGAACTGCGCAGGTGCAGGCTCAGCCCCGTCTCCTTCAAGAAAGAAGCTCCGGGCAGGTTGGGATCCTCCCTGGCCAGAGGATTCATGGGTCCACGTGTGCACCAGGGCGGCAGCTGATCTCCGTCCCCAGGGGTAGAGGGCACCTGGCAGCCCCCCGCGGGAGCGCCTGCCCCACCCCTCTCCTTCCCCACTTGATGGTTCCCCAGGAGCTGCAGAGCATCCGGGAGGCATCTGTGGCCGCAGAGCGGACCCTGCCCCCTCCCTCTGGCCTCCTGGAGGTCCTCCACAGAGGACAGTGTGGAATCTGGCAGCCCTGAGTTCTTGTCCCAGCCCTGCCACCCACAGCCACGTGACCTTGAGCAGACTCCCCAGGTTGAACCATATTAAATTGCATTTTTAAAATTTTTTTTGAGACAGGATCTCATGCTGTTGCCCAGGCTGGAGTGCACTGGTGTGACCACAGTTCACTGCAGCCTCGACCTCCTGGGCTCAAGAGGTCCTCCTGCCTCAGCCTGCCATGTAGCTAGGACTGTTGGCAAGTGCCGCCAGGCCCGGCTAATTGTTTTGTATTTTTCAAAGGGACGGGGTCTCCCTATGTTGCCCAGGCTGGTCTTGAACTCCCAGGCTCAAACAGTCCTCCCACCTTGGCCTCCCAAAGTGTTGGGATTACAGGCAAGAGCCACCGCGCCCAATTGAAATTCCGTTTTTCTGGTTCAAAAACGTGAAATATCAGTAGTTCGATATGGTTCGCCCTTAGGTTTGATCTCTGCGCCCGGTTCTGTTATCAGTGCGGTGTCCTTCGCAGGGTTCTGGGGAGAGAAAAGTCAGTGTCATGTGGACGGCCTTCCCCTAGGAGGTCCTCAGTAAACGTCCAGTAATAAAGGGGGAAGCCGTGTGGTCCAGCGCAGAGAGGGGGTTCCTGGGCTTAAGAAACAATGTGGGAAGGATGGGCGTGGAGGAGGATTTTCTATCTCCCTGCCCATTTGCTCCTTGCGGCATCCTGAGGTCGCCACGTTGGCCACCTGGGTTAGGAGGGGGCCTGAAGCCCAGAGGGGCAGGTGACTTTCCTGCCATCACATAGCAGAGCAGAGCGGCGCTGGTCTCGAGTTTGGGCTCAGGCACGGGTGTTGTCAGCAGAAGGCTGCCTTCCCCTCCAGCCCCTCCGTCTCATTCCCAAAGGCCGGGCTGTCACTGGGGCGGGAGGGACTCCACCCCTGCTCACCTGCGGTGGCCTCTTCTCTCCTCCAAAGGTAAGAGACACACCTGGACGAGCCCCCAGTGCTGACGCGGCTCCAGCTGCCCCTCCAGCTGCCGGGGCTGAGGCGTTTGGTGCCTGGAACAGACTTCCCTGTGGAGGATTCGTGCCAGACCCTGCCCGGCTCCCACGACCGGTCCTTGTGCCCTCGCCAGCCACCCTGTTGGCCATGACTCAACAAACCAGTGTTGGGAGCTGTCTGCCTCCCCGACCCAGTGCCTTTCTGCGCCCCTTCTCTCCCGGGGAGCCGTCTGCATCCGCCGCCCCCTCCAACCACCGCCCTCAGCCCCTGACCTTATTTATTGCCCTCCCCTCCCACACCCCCAACCTACCTTGTGATGATTTTAAGTTTGCGTGTGTGTTGGGTTGGGCCGGGGGCTTCCCACACGCAGTGTCTGAGCGGCCGCCTGGCCGGGCTTTCTCGTTGCTGTATTGATGGAAGATGAAATGCTAGGGCACGGCCTCTGAAGCTGCGTGTGGTCCCTTAGACGCGAGCACTGGAGCCAGAGCAGTGAGCGTGAGATTCACCCACCCTCTCCCTCTCCCTTCAGCTCTGGGAGGCAGGAGCAGTGCCCCCTCCCATGGGCTGGCCCAGGACCGCAGGAGAAACCTGGCTCTGGTTTCTTTGGTTTTTGTATGTTTGTTTGGTTTTGAGACAGAGTCTCGCTCTGTTGCCCAGGCTGGAGTGCAGTGGTGCAATCTAGGTTCACTGCAACCTCCGCATCCCAGGTTCAAGCAATTCTCTCACCTCGGCCTCCTGAGTACCTGGGATTACAGGTGCCCGCCACCACACCCAGTTCATTTTTATAGTTTTAGAAGGGATGGGGTTTCTCCATGTTGGCCAGGCTGGTCTTGAACTCCTGGTCTCAAGTGATCCATCCGCCTCGGCCTCCCAAAGTGCTGGGATGACAGGTGTGAGCCACCGTGCCCAGCCCTGTTAGGTTTCTTTGAATCCCCTCATGGCCTGCCTGGTTTTTGCTCAGTCTGTCTTCAGCTTGAGGAGCTGGGAAGCTCTGGTGGACGCTGTGAACTCACTCACTGAAGAGCAGCCTTCAGGTGCATCTCCGGCCAGGGCACGTGGCTCCCTCCGCCATGAATTCACTTCTCTTCAGGAGGTTTGGCTTGGCATGAAAATACTTCATTCAGAGTATGGGCAAATGCTTCTGGAAAAGAGCATTCTTGAAGAGAGAGAACGTACGTGTGTGTGTGTGTGTGTGTGTGTGTGTATGTGTTGGTCAGTGTTCACACCCTCCCATCCTTCCTGCCTCCTGCCCCAAACCCTGGGTCCCTGGGTCTGGAAGGGCCTCCTCTCCAAACTGGGAGCTCCTGGGCCCCCACCATTCACTTTTTGTCCTAGCTGCTGGCAAATAGTAAAGAAACTCACTTTCCCTGTGGCACGTTATGTTTCAGAATTAAAACAATGAAGATTAACATTTGCATTGAGCCACTGTGTTGATCAAAAGACCGTGATTGCCTGTGTTTCCGAGATGCATCAGTGGAAAAACTGTGGTGCCTTGACTTGCTGGAACACTTCCTAAGCCGCCGTGAAAGGAGGGGCCAGATCTGTGTGTTCATGCAGCTCACACACGTGATGTCGAACAGATAAGGCCATCTACACACAAATAATCAGAATGAGTTCTACAGACATACATGTACGTACGTAAAAGTGTCTTTTAAATGGAAAAGCACTTCTGCTTACATATGGTGCACTGAATATATTCATGTTTTCCTCTGTCCCTCAAAACCCCACTAGAATGACATAAAGGAATGAAAGTGGCATAAACCACGAAGACAGAAAGAAAAGGAGAGAAGATGACAGCGAATGACAGATATCTGAAGAGCTCTGGAACCCGTAACAGTAAGATTTGCTTAGTGTCAACCCCAAAATGTCTACAAAGAAGGAAGCCAAAAGCACGGACAAGCACGGACAAGCCCATTTACTCTGCGGAATCGCCCAAATGCACAGAACTAGGAGGGGCCGGGTGTCCCGAAGGTGGAAGTTCAGGGTGGATCTGAGGACTGTCTTGACTGAAAGAAGTGTTTACATCTGCAGGTCCCCTCTCTCGGCCTGGTGACTGCCCTTCTCTGACCATGGTAGGAGACAAGTGTACTGCCGGCCAAGGGTGATCTGAAAAGATTCTGGATTGGGGACCCCAAGGGTAGCCAAAGGCTGGGGCAAGGTGCCTTACTGAAATCAGCATGTAAATGGAGAAGCCCTAATTCCCCATTAAAATCCATGATGGAGGCTGATAAAAGCCAGGCCTAGTCCCCATCCGTCCACCCCCAAGGCAGGACATTTATTATTTTGAGACGGAGTTTCGCTCTTGTTGCCCAGGCTGGAGTGCAGTGGCGCGATCTCGGCTCACTGCAACCTCCACCTCCCGGGTTCAAGCGATTCCCCTGCCTCAGCCTCCCGAGTAGCTGGGATTACAGGCAGGAGCCACCCCGCCCGGCTAATTTTGTATTTTTAGTAGAGATGGGGTTTCTCCATGTTGGTCAGGCCGGTCTCGAACTCCTGACCTTGTGATCCGCCCGCCTCGGCCTCCCAAAGTGCTGGGATTACAGGCGTGAGCCTCAGCTCCCAGCTGGCAGGACATTATTGAATTTCTGTCTGGGAAACTGATGAAAGAGAACAGATGGACAAGTCCTGACACTGGGGGTTCCCCAAACAGTGGGTCTCTGCCCAGTCCACTGTGAGACCTCTGGTCCACAAGCCTCACCCACATGTTCAGTGCTGCCTAGTAGCTTTGCTGTGTTTCACTCATAGTGGGGACAGCCAAGGGCATCTGACGTCTGATGAAATCCAGTAACTGAAAATACAGAGACTCCAGTGCACAGAAAAAAGGAGTCAGAGGAAAATGCCCTGAAGTAGTGCACCTATTAAATGAGAACAGAATGTTATTTTTTTTAAAGGCAGTGTTAAAATTCTTGAACATTAAAAATATAATAGCAGGAATTTAAAATGCATGAGAAGGGATGGAAGAGGAGAGAAATCTCCGAGAGAGGGAACGCAAAAAGAGGGAAAAGTCAAGAATACTGGAAAACAACAAGACCAGCTCAACACAGAAGATCCATCAAACAGGAATTTCATCCTGAGAAACAGAAAACGGAGGAGAGGAGATGGTTGAAGAAACGACACAGAATACTTCCCAGGACTGAAGAGAATGGGCGTCCACAGAGAACCCTACAAGTGCTCAGCACAGGGACACGAGGCCTCCGTACCGGTGTGGCCCCGGCCACCATCCCGAGCAGCAGTTTGGTGATGCCCAGTAGGCGAAGGTGGGCGCAGCCTGCAGCCGTCCCTGAGGTCTTGCTGAAACACAGATGCTCACTCGCCAGCTCTGGGGTGGGACCCAAGTGTGCACATCTAACAGGCTTGCAGGTGACACATGGTTGAAGGGCCACACCTTGAGTAGCACTGGCGCACTGGTCCTGGAGTAGCGTTGGAGCTGGTCCCAGAGGAGCACTGGAGCATTGGTCCCGGAGGAGCGTTGGAGCTGGTCCCAGAGGAGCGCTGGAGCCTTGGTCCCTGAGTAGCACTGGCACACTGGTCCCGGAGGAGCGCTGGAGCCTTGGTCCCGGAGGAGCATTGGAACCTTGGTCCCGGAGGAGCGCTGGAGCGCTGGTCCAGGGCAGTGGTGGTTCCCCTTGGCTGCTCACTGGAATCACCTGGGGAGCTTTAAAAGTACTCATGGCAGACCCACCGCTAGAGATTTGGGTTTAATTGATTTTGAATGTATCCTTGGCTGGCACTGGGATTTATAAAGCTCTCCAGAGGACTCCAACGTGCTGGGAGGCCTCAGGACCGTTGCCCTCCAGAAACTCGTCTACATGGGCTCCAGGAGACATGCACGGAATATTTGCAGTTCAGATTCAGAAACAACCAAAAAGCCTTCAACAGAGGAACAGACACGTAAATTGTGATATATGCAAACAATAGAATATCATGCAGTGGTGAAACTGAGTCACCACTCTCAGAGTATGTGCATCTCACCAATAATGCTGACAGGCAGGCAGGCGGCAGAAAAATACATGGCACCATCTATGTAGAGATTTCACAAACATGCAAGAACGTTATATATTAAAATATATTTTACACAGCAAGCGAATTCAGAACCAGGAAGGATAACACAGACTCGGGACACGTCTTGGGGAGAGGAGAAATACAATTAAAGAGGAATCTTAATGTTTTATTAAGCTCAGTGATAGGTAGACAGGTTTGTAATATTTATATTTTACTTCATATTGTGTATTTATATGTTTATTATAGATTTGTTTTTTTGGTTTTTTTGTTTTTTTTTTGAGATGGAGTAGTCTTGCTCTGTCACCCAGGCTGGAGTGCAGTGGTGCGATCTCTGCTCACTGCAACCTCCGCCTCCTGGGTTCAAGCCATTCTCCTGCCTCAGCCTCCCAAGTAGCTGGGATTACAGGTGCACAACACCATGCCCAGCTAATTTTTGTATTTTTAGTAGAGACGGGGTTTCACCACGTTGGCCAGGATGGTCTTGAACTCCTGACCTTGTGATCCACCTGTCTCAGCCTCTCAAAGTGCTGGGATTACAGGCGTGAGCCACTGCGCCTGGCCTAGATTTGTATTTTTTATATGTCAGAAATATTTTAAAGTCAATTAAGGAGCTATACCAAACCTTGTTATGAAATTTCAGGACACCAGGATAATCGGAAAATATTCCAAAGCCTTCTAAAGAGAGAGAGAGAAAAAAAGTCACATACAAAGGATCAGGAATTCCAATGCCACTGAAATTCTCAAAGCAAAATTTGAAGTCAGAGCGCAGTGAAACAAGATCTTCTGAATTCTGACGGGAAACAATTTCTAATTTGACTTTTCTATCCAGCTAGAACTTAGTGAAGTGTGCAGGTAGAATGAAGATATGTTCAGACATGTGAGTTCTTGAAAAATATCACCTCCCTTGCCCTCTTTCTCAGGCAGCTACTGTAGGATGTGCTCCAGCCAAACAAGGGAGAAAACCAAGAGAGACGGGGCACGGGAGAGAATCCTCGGGGTGGAGCTGGGTGGCTGGTCTAGAGGCCAGTGCCAGCCAGCCCAGATGAGGACAGAGGAGGTGCACAAGGATCTACAAGAAGCATGTGTGTGTCAGGGAGATCGTATATGAGAGCTACATCATGACATTTTATAATACATAATGCTCTATAAAATTACAAAATCAAGACATAGAATCCGCATGAGGTTTTAGATACTGAGGAACTAAAGGCGTTCGAAGGTGACTGACTCCAGATGAGCAGGGGAGCCCTGCGTTACGTTATAAACTTTGTAGGACAGTTACCCTTTTAAACAATACACTCATTTCATTTATAGCAATGAATTTTTATGGAAAAATACACACCAAACTGCTGACAAACTCACAGGGCAGGGGGTGGGGCAGTGAGAGCCCCAAGGCCATAGCAGATGAGCACGTAAACACCTGCCTGGCCGAGAAAAGACAGCCTGTGGGCTGCCCCGCAGTCCCTGGGTCCACACCTGACCTGGGAACACCAGCCTTGGGGTGGCTCGGGCCTCTGCCCGCAGCTCTAAACTGCAAGTGCGCTACCCACGCCTCTGTGGGACCGAAGCCCCCTCAGACCTGATGCAGATGAGCCCCCACACTCAGCCCCCACCAGAACCCCACGACTGGGCCGGACCCAGTCCCCGCACTCCCAGGGTGGATTCCAAATGCGTTTCCTGGAAAGGCGTTCAGTAAGACGACGTCGGTGTGGAAGGGGCAGCTTCGGAGCCGAGCTGGGATGCAGATCCCTCCGGGGAGCCTGTGGCTGCCTTGGGAGTCAAGGGTTCTTGTGGGCTGACCTGGGAACCGAGAAATCCTTTCTTCACAAAACTGCTCTCTTAGTCCCAAGCAACCAACTTACAAATCAGCTTTCGGAACTGAGCCTTTCCTGGTAGAAGGTGGAAGGTGCTCTGTGACGTCCGTAAAAATCAGGGCGTACAGAAGGGACCAGATTCGTGCTAAATACCAGATAACACAAGTGGCTCCTAAAACAGGCAGCAAGGGGAGAGCTCGTGAACTCTGGACGCTGGTTTCAAATCCCAGATCTGCTGCTTAGTGCCTGAAACGATGGTGCTTCCCTGTACCCGTTTTCTCATCTGTGAAGTGGGGATAACACTCCCCTCTCAGGATGACAGTGGACATTTAAAACGTGAGAGCCCAGCACAGCTCCCACCGCCGTGACCAGCACGTCAACAGCTCCCGGCTGTTTCTCCGGTAGAATTCAGAGAGGAGTGAGTGCCTCAGGAGTGATCGAGAGGCCCTAAGAACGTGAGCAGTTTCCACCCCAAAAAGCGGGGGCTGGCGCCTTTCCCACATGACAAAACGCCCACTTTCTGCCCTTGCTTCTCAGGGTTCTGGAAAGTCGGCGGATCTGTCCCACCTGATCCCGCCTCTCGGTGAACCGGTGGTGGCAGCGGCCTGTTCTGCCGGGCCGGGCGCAGCAGGCTGAGGAGAAGGAAGCTGCCTGGCTCGGGGAGGGAGGCCCATCAGGACTCCAGGCCATGCCCTCCCTGGCTCCCCACTTCCCTTGCCGCGGCCCCCACCTCCTCTCACTGACCGACTTTGCCGACGACAGACAAAGCCTCAGTTCCACGAGCCATGGCCAGGGAGGGAGGAGGCATCCTCCTGTGCGGGGTGACCGTCCATCATGGCCACCGTTTGTGGAGTCAGGCCCCTGCGTGAGCTTTGGGGAAATCCCCGCCCACCTAGGAGTCAGGGACGTTTGTGCTCCCACTTTTCAGAGGAGGAGACTGAGGCCCAGAGAGGTCGAGAGGGCCCGACTTGGAATCGGGGCGGTCAGATGCCAAAAACCACGCCCCACAGGCTTCACCGCAAGGCCAGGGTGTGAGATGAAAAAAGCTGGGGTTCCAAGGGCAGAGGTGTCGGCAGCACAGATGGAAACTTCTCGGTGAACGGGGGAAAGTCAGCCCCTTGTCCCGCTGGGGTATTTTCCCAGTGCTGATGTAACAAATGAGAGTGAGTCTCAGTCAATGCAGAGATTTAGCCCCCGTTCCGGAAACTGTCTCGTGTCCGTGGCCCCACCTGGCTGTGAGCCCCAGGTTTGGAGCTCAGCCTTCCTTCGTGGGCACTTGGGGGTGGGTTCACTGAAGCAGCCGCCCTTGCAGGTGCAGCGGTGGCTTTGGCTGGGAGGGTTTCCAGCAGCTTCCATGGATGAAGTGGGCTCTCAGGGCCTTTGAAGCCCAGGGCCTGTCTCTAGGCTGACCTTCGACCTCAAGGAGGGCTGTGGGAGCCGGGCCACGGAACGTGGCACCTAAATCCAAGAAGGGGAGCTGATCCCTCGGGCCCCCAGCACCGCCCACAGGCTCCCACAGTTGTCTCGTCTTCCCACAAGCACCTGCCTCCCCTTTTTAAAAATTGCAGCAAAATTAGGTAGAATTTAAGTGTATAGTTCAGTGGCGTGAAGTACATTCACAGCAGTGTGTAACCGTTACCATCAAACATTTCCAGAACTTTCCCATGATCCCATAAACAACTCCCCGTTTCGCCTCCACCAGCCCCAGGAACCACCCTTCCAGTTTCCGTCCCTGTCGCTGACCACCCTGGGTTCCTCATGTAAGTGGAATCATATATTTGTCCTTTTGTGTCTGGCGTCTTTCACTTAACATCATGTTTTCAGGGCCCATTCCTGTTGGAGCACCTGTCCGATTTTTATTCCACTTTATGGCTGAATGATATGTGTGTGTATCCATCATCTGCCGATGGACGCTTGGGTTGGTTCCCCGTTTCGGCTGCTGTGACTAAGGCTGCTATGAACTAGGTGTACAGATGCCTGTTTGAGTCCCTTCTTCCAGTTCTTTTGGTTAAATACCCAACAGCGGGCCGGGCGCAGTGGCTCACGCCTGTAATCCCAGCACTTTGGGAGACTGAGGCAGGCAGATGACTCGAGCCCAGGAGTTTGAGACCAGCCTGGGCAATGTGGCAAGATCCCATCTCTACAAAATATACCAAAAAATTAGCCAGGCACAGTGGCCCACACCTGTAGTTCAAGCTGCTAGGGAAGCTGAGGTAGGAGGATAGCTTGAGCCTGGGAGGTCGAGGCTGCAGTGAACCATGATCATGCCGCTGTACTTTAGCCTGAGTGACAGAGTCAGAACTTGTCTTTTAAAAAAAAAATACCCGGCCGGGCGCGGTGGCTCAAGCCTATAATCCCAGCACTTTGGGAGGCCGAGACGGGCGGATCACGAGGTCAGGAGATCGAGACCATCCTGGCTAACACGGTGAAACCCCGTCTCTACTAAAAAATACAAAAAACTAGCCGGGCGAGGTGGCGGGCGCCTGTAGTCCCGGCTACTCGGGAGGCTGAGGCAGGAGAACGGCGTAAAAACCCGGGAGGCGGAGCTTGCAGTGAGCTGAGATCCGGCCACTGCACTCCACCCTGGGCGACATAGCGAGACTCCGTCTCAAAAAAAAAAAAAAAAAAAAAAAAAATACCCAAGAGGAATTGTTGGATCATATGGTAATTGTAGGTTGGCTTGTTTTTAGGACCATAGTCCACTGAGGCCGTACCACTTCACACTCCCACCAGCGATACACAAAGGTCTGCCTTTCATTTGAACACAGGACGCCATCCTCCTGAGCCCCGCACTGGCCCCCAGCACCGTCCCCTGCCCCAGGAGCTTCAGCTGTTCCCGTGATGCTGGCTGCATGGGCATGCACCCTGGGCAAGCAGGCAGGGCCCTGGGCTCGGCTCAGTGACCTGCTGTCGCCATCTGGAAATGCTTCGTTTCGTTGAATAAGGGTCCCCCTGTTTTCATTTTGCACCAGGCCCTGTGATCGTAGAGCGGGCCCTGCCTGGCCTGGCTGTCTTTCTGGGCACAGACTCTGTAAGTGCAGCTAGATCAACGGTCCAGGCCGACCGGGATGAGTCCTCTGACTCTGCAGAGGGGCCTCCTGGGGAGGTGGCAGGAGTGCCTGACCGGGCGTCTGGGACACAGGTTCACATCCTGGCCCTGCCTCGAGCCCTCCGTGTTTGTCACTCCCCGCCTGTGAGATGAGAGAGTCCCTCACTGTGTTCCCCAGTGGGGAGAGAAGCCTCCTATGTTGGGTAACCGGCTGGAGGGCCCAGCTGTTGGAGGTCCTGGGCAGAAGCGGCCCTCGCCAGGGGAGATGGACGGGGAGATGGACTGCCCACAGACGCACACACACGTGTGCATCCACTAGTATGCACAGACACAGAAAGCTTCACCTGTTTACAGAAGATGGAGGAGGCCGGGTGCAGTGGCTCTTGCCTGTAATCCCAGCACTTTGGGAGGCCAAGGCAGGAGAATCACCTGAGCCCAGGAGTTCGAGACCAGCCTGGGCAATATGGGGAGATTGCATCTCCAGAAAAATAAAAATGTAGCCAGATGTGGTGGTGCACGCCTGTAGCACCAGCTACACAGGAGGCTGAGAAGGGAGGATCATTGAGCCCAAGAGTTGGAGGCTGCAGTGAGCTGTGACTGTGCACCTGCATTTCAGCCTGACTGACAGCGCAACACCCTGTCTCAAATATATGCGGAGGGCCTGTGAGTTTAAATTGCTCATCCAAGTGCCAGCAAATGCTCTTCTGCACGGGGGAGGGATGAGACCAAAGGAAAACCTGGCACTAGCATTGCCCGGAGCATGTGAGGAGAAGGGCCTCGCCAGGCCATGTGTGAAGAGCACTGGCAGAGCCCCTGCCACGGCTGAGTCCTGGCGTCCCCTGCAGAGCAGGGCCTTGATGCTCCAGTTGCCTGTCCCTCTCCTTTCCTCTGCAAACGGTCAGGGCTCTGACCTGCAGCGCCCGGCGCCACCCCTGGGGCTGTGTCTTGTGCAGAAAGCACAGCAGAGCCTGCCTCTCCCAACCCCGCGTACCTCGGAGAGCAGACAGGCGGGAGGAGGAGGGGGTGGGAGCTCAGAGAGCCTTGGGAGCCCCCGACAAGGTGCCCCCGGTCTCCACCAAGACGGGCCGAAGCTCTGAGCCTTTGATGCAGACCCCAGGATGTCTGCAGCTTCTTCAGTGCCAATTACCAGAAAATAATTCAGCGTGCTCAGCCCTGCCTCTCAGCGGCTCCTCTTTGGAGACATTTTAAGTCTGACTGTACCCCTCCCTCCTTCCCATCTGCCATCGCCTCTGCCCAGGCTCTTTCAGGGGGAAAAGGGAACCAAAAGCTGGGCCGTGTCATCCCTGGCCCCAAAGCAGGGACCCGCCCAGATCAGTCGCTGCACCTCCTTCCGGGCTCTGCTTCCAGAGTGGTGGGGCAAGGCGGGGTCCCTAGAGCCGGCTTCCGAAGCAGAAGTCAAGGCTTATTCACCTTTGGGTCCCTGGTTAGCTGTCGAGAAATATTGCTGGATCAATGGACGCACGGACGCATGGGCAGATGGAGGGGTAGGGGGTGGGTCAGTGGGTGGTGGAGGGGTGAGGAAGGTGGGGGGATGGGTGGATGGCAGATGAGTGAGGGGATGGATGGAGGGATGGATGAGTGAGGGACGGGTGAGGAGATGGATGGGTGAGTGGGTGGAGGAGTGGGGGATGGGTAGGGCGATGTTTGAGTTGGGAGTGGGTGGGGGAAGGATGGGTGGGGGTTGGGTTAACGGATGGATGGGTTGGGGAAGGGTGAGTGGGGGCATCGAGGGTGGTTGGATGGATGATTGGGTGGGGGATGGTGGGGGTGGGTGGGTGGCTGGGGGATGGATGGGAGGATGGATGATGGACAGACTAATGGAGCACTGGACAGACGGATGGAGAGACAGGTGCATAGATATTCTGCAGGGACCAATGTGCTGAAGGACGTCTGAGAGGATGGACACGTGAGCAGAGGATGGACCGCTGTCCTGATGGGACGAAGGATGTGTGGATGGATGGAAACACTGCAGGCCCAGGGCCCGTGTGCCCACAGACCAGGAGCCCCAACCCACAGTTCCCACAAGCTGTGGGTGCTCGGCCAGGGGCGCTGAATTCAAAGTTGCCACAGGAATCCTGGGCAGAGCAGCTCTTGAAGCCCCACCAGCCACTGGGGACTTGGTCTTCTGGGCCTCAGTTAGTGCCCTGCCTGGGGACCAGGCCAGGCCTGCAGGCCTCAGAGCAGCCACCACCCAGGGAGGGAGTAGCAGCTCTGGCCTGCCAGCCTCTAACTGCCCACTCACTGCCCAGGCCAGCACCCGCCCAGGCTGGCTCACTCTCCATGCCAGGCCACTGGCGAAGTGGAGTGGGGCTGTGAAAGGTGCCAGGTGCTTGTGCGGAGCCCTGGTCTGTGTGCCCAGCCTGCCTCAGTGACCCCCAACGAACTCCCCCCCCCATCAAAATCACTACAGCTGTAGCCCCAGCTACTTGGGAGGCTGAGGCAGGAGGATTGCTTGAGCACAGAAGTTGGAGGCTGCGGTGAGCCGTGATCTTGCCTCTGCACTCAGCCTGGGTAACAAAACGAGACCCTATTCAAAAAAAGGAAATGAATGAAAGAAAACTCACGTTCCTTGTGCTAATAAGACAACCATAAAGTGTTTGTGCGGATGAGGATTAACTGATTTACTTGACATGTTAATTAGCCAGCCCTTAATGTGTGTGCAGGTTAGATCTCACTCACACTCATTCACACAGAAGTACAGGCACGTGTCACCTAACAACCAGGATACGACGGGGTTACTTCCAAGAAATGTGTCATCAGGCGATCTCATCATTGTGCAGACATCATAGAGGGCACGGACGTAAATCTACATGGCAGAGCCTACGGCACACCTAGGCTGTGGGGGAGGGCCTATGGCTCTCGGGTTACAAACCTGTACAGCATGTGACTGAATACTGCAGCAACTGCAACACAGTGGAATTATGTGTGTAGCTAACCATAGAAAAGGTACAGTAAAAATACGGCATAAAAGATATTTTCAAATGGCACAGGTGTGTAGAGCACTTACCGTGAACGGAGCTTGCAGGACTGGAGTCGCTGTGGGAGAGTCAGTGTGTGGTGGGTGTGAGGGCCTAGGACATTACTGTCCACTCTTATGTGGCTGGCAGTGTAGTAGGTTTACACCAGCATCACCACAAACAAGGGATAGCGTGTTGCACCGTGACATTACAAGAGCTGCAACATCACTAGGCAATGGGAATTTTCAGCTCCTTTGTAATCTTATGGGACCACCGCTGGATATACAGCCTGTCACCGACAAACTTCGTTATACGGTGCATGACTGTGTTTTAAACTAAATCACGCAGCTAGGCCAAGCACCCCTCTCCTCCGCTCTGCCGCCTCCAGAATGTGTAAGTGCAGACAGGTCAGTTGTGCCAGTGTGGGCCTCAGATCCCCTGCTAAATCCAAGATTGAGTCAGACGCACTCCAGGGTCTCTTGGCCCTGAAAGTCTGTGACTTTGGAGTGTCTCTGCCCTAGGCGATGGGGTGAGACCAGGCCAGGTCGCCAGGCTCCTCGAACTGGGGGAGAGCCCTGCATCCAAGCCCAGCAGCTCCCGCAGAACCTGAGAGCTGTGCCAGGCACACCCGGGAGAGCACATCGGCCAGACTCTGAACTGGGGTCCGGAGCCACCTCCCTCTGAAGGAGCTGCTGATGTGGCTTGGATCTGTGCCCCACCCACGTGTCACGTTCAGGTGTAGCCCTCAGTGTTGGAGGTTTTCTCATGACTGGTTGAGCGCCGTCCGCCTTGTAAGTTCTCACCAGCTCGGCCGTTTACGCGTGTGTAGCGCCTCCCGTCTCAGTCTCTTGCTGCTGCTCTGACCGCGTGGCGTGCCTGCTCCCCCTGCGCCTTCTGCCGTGATTGTAAGTGTCTGGAGGCTCCTCAGAAGCTGAGTACAGGCCAACATCAAGCTTCCTGTACAGCCTGAGGAACCCTGAGCCAATTACACTGCTTTTCTTTATAAATGACCCAGCCTTGGGTGCTGCTTTACAGCCAGGACGGTGACCTGCAAGGCCCGGAGCAGCCACAGATGTGGCCTTCCCCAGCTCGTAGGCCTTCCACGTCTGAACCGATAAGCACACCTGCCGTTTTCTGAGCAGCTGGGGAGGGAACGGCTCCTCTTGGAAAGCAAGTGTCTTCGTTCAGGAAAAAGCTCCTTTGTCATTAGCCATTTTAAAGGCACATTTCAACCAGGGGCCAAGAGACATTAGAAACGAACACAATTTAGAGGAAAGTGCAGAGGTCAGAGCGAGGAGTTGAGGCAGGAGGTCCCTGAGTGAAGCTCCCTCCCCCCTGCGTCCCCCGCACTTTGATGGGGCAGCCAGAGGACTCGTGTGTCGTGTTCCGTTTGACGCTGTTTGCACTACAGTGATCTCAGGGCCTCCGTCCCACCCCAAACGTCTGCAGTGTCTCCCACACACCCCGATGCCTTGTGCCTATGCATTTATGGGGGAACGGGGGCGGAACGTCACATCTGAGTCTCCGTGGTTCAGAAATGTGTGCAAGGACACGCATCCACCTCAACACTGAAATCACAGCCACAGGCGACGTTACGGAAACCTCAGCGAGGGCTGCGGCCTTCCGCAGGACACCGACGTGACCCGGCACGTTATGCAGCGAGGAGCAGGAGGCCACAGGCAGAGCAAGCACCCACCCAGGTGTTCCAGGACCAGCGGGTCTCGCCAGGTGCGGGACTTTCGGGGCTGAAGCCAGGAAGTTTCCAGCAAACTGGGGAGAGTTGATCACCGTAAACAGCCACCACCTGGGTCACATGGGCCCCGGCCGGAGGCCAGACTGGGTCTCTCCACACGTCCCCTCAGTCAGCTCTCGCATTAAAGGAATCATGGGGGTGGACACCATGCCCTCCGCTTCACAGAGGAGGAAACTGAGGCTGAGAGAAGTCCATCAACGTGCACACGACCACACCGCCAGCGCGTGGCAGAGCGAGGATTTCAGCCCGAGGCCCGAGCTCTCGGCTCTGTGCTTGTCACGTGGTCTCCTGAGGCTCCTCGACCTTAAACCGAAACCAACACCCTCAACAGCCTTACTCCGTGCCCTGGTGCAGAGCCTGGCCCAGGAGTCCCCTCGCTGTCCGTAGCCCCTCCCCATTCCTACCAACGCCTTCCCTTCCTCGGACCACCCCTGGCTGCAGGTCACGGTCTCCCTCTGCCACCCTTCCCACGTGTCAGCCCAGCAGAGCCCTGTGGACTTTCACCGCACGCCCCGCTCTGACCCTCGGCCAGGCCTGCAGGCAGCACCTCCCTGTCTGCTCCTCGGTCAGGAAACAGCAATTCCCGCCCAGCCTGGGGATTTCCAAGCTGGAAATTCAAACAGCTCAGCACGGAAGAGGCTTAAACAGGGTCAGGTAACGGAAATAACAAGACGATAAATTATTCCAGGGAAAGGGCAATTTCCCTCATACCCTGCCTGACTCCAGGAACACCAAGATCATGGTGGAAATCGGAGGGTCAGAGCTGGTATCCAGGGAAAGAGAAAGGAGGTCCCTCTGCCTGCCGCTGTCAGTGCAGCTCCAGGTGCGAGAGGGGATGTGAGGTCAGTCCCAGGCTGGGCCCAGAACCGGCCACGAGCAGGCGCGTCCTCCCTGGAGGCCCAGGACCTGCCCCCAGCCAGCTGAAGAGGCCGGGGACTCGAGGCCGAAAGCCAGCATCCGGAGTCGCACAAACGCGTGCTCTCGTCCCAGCTCTGGCACATGCCAGCTGTGTGACCTTAGGTAAGGAACTTGACCTCTCTGAGCCTCCTGGACACAGCAGTAGTGAGGGCTGCATGAAATCACGTGGGGCACATGGTCAGAACGGTGCAGCAGTGGATGGCGGCTGCCCGTTCCCGGGATCAGAGGGCTCTCGGGTGCGAGTTGCAGCAGGCCGTGGTGGGAACTGCCACGAGATGCAGGACCCTCCAGTTATCTAGGGAACCAGGCCCGTGTCAGAGGAGCAGCTGCAGAGGTGAGCACACACCACTGCTAATTCTGCAGAGGGTCCAGTCTGACTCCGACCTCCCACCCAGCCAAGGCTCTCACCTGCATACGCTCTGCTCTCTCTGAGGCGTCCGGATTATGGGGGTTTATCTCTTGCCTGTTTGTGTTCTGTTGTGGTGTTATGATTGCTTTTCAGCCCGTTTTATGGAAATCTTTCTAAGATGTACCAGGAGCGCCTCCTTTTTCCAGATAACGTAGAAGTGTCTTGTAAACTCCGATGACTCGGGGTGCTGTGGAAATGAGGAGACCTCTCTGCCCCCACACTGCCTGACCCCAGCGTATTGGAGCTGCCTCCTCCTCCAGCCCCAGACAGCCCGCCCCCCCGCTTCCTCTTGAATCTGCTGCTGGTTACCCCTGGGGAGACCAAGCCTTGCTGGTGGAGGGGAGATAAACAAGCTCACCAAATCATTATTCTTAATTTGCAGGAAGGCCAAAGCTCTCTCTGAGCCGAGCTCTATTCTAAAGACATTTTTTACTGTTTAGAAGCCTTTGATTCCTTTACTTCCCAGCAACTGGCTGAGTTCCCAGGGCTGAAGTTGCCTTGAAGTTTGACTGCTGAATAAGAAAAAGAGCTTTCCTCTATTTTGTTGTTAGCTCAATCCAGAGTTTGAGCTGGTAGCATAAAGATTTCAAACATACTGAGTAGGATTTCTTCAACTAGATTGTTTTGGAAAATACAAATATGAAATCTGGGAAGGGCAGATACAAAAGAAAAACAAGTCTCCGTTCCAGGCTAAGGTGGATGGAAGGAGGGGTGCCGCAAGGAGGCTCGAACCTGAGACAGTCTGTAAACCAGAAAAACCTCCCCTACATTTGGGGGCTGGCGTGCAGCTGCTCACATTTTTATCTTGCCAAATTAAGAATATAAAATAATAACCATTGGATAAGATCACCCTTATTTTAGAAAAGAAAGGGGAAAAGTCAACAAAAAAGCTGTTTTGTTTTGCTTTAATTAAAGGGATTTAACTTTCTGAAAAACTTCCTACATTACCCTCTGCTTGTCTTATTTTGTCATGGGTGAGTAAAGCCGTCAGCTTCTCAGCTGCTGTAAACCACCAGGGTAGGACCAATACTTGGAGGCCGGATACTAGAACGCCTGGGTTCCAGGGTCGGGATCCTGCTGTGAACAGGACATGGACAGACTGATGGAGCATTGGACAGATGGAGGGAGAAACAGGTGCATAGATATTCTGCATGGACCAATGTGCTGAAGGACATCTGAGAGGATGGACAGAGCTTGGAGGTTCCAGGGTGGGGATCCCACCGAGGATGCTTTGGTTCTGGGGTCGGGATCCCGCCGAGGACGCCCGGGTTCCGAGGTCGGGATCCCGCCGTGAACGCCCGGGTTCCGGGGTCGGGATCCCGCCGTGAACGCCCGGGTTCCGGGGTCGGGATCCCGCCGAGGACGCCTGGGTTCCGGGTTCGGGATCCCGCCGAGGACGCCTGGGTTCCGGGGTCGGGATCCCGCTGTGTTGCGTGAGCTGGGTTCGGTTCGAGTGTTCTCTGTGCTGGTTGTGCAGTCCAAGTTGTGCAGACACACAGCCTGGGTTTGAATCTGGGTTTGAATCTGGAGTCCATCTCCAGCCACGGGGTCCTGCAGAAGGCCTCCGTGCCTCAGTTTCCCTGTCTGTAAAATGTAAGTGGTTGCCGTGCCCTGCTCGTGGACGTATGGTGAGGCCCCTCTCGGACGCTCGTGTCTGCTCACTGGCTGCTGCTTGTGGGTGCTTGTTGGATGTGGCTCCTACAGGCCCTTCCAGGCCTGTGTAGACTCAGAGGAGTTGGGGGCAGAAAGGAGCTTTGGTGATGGAAGCACCCAGGTCAGGGAGAAGAGACGCAGAGGATTCGACTCCTGGCCACAGGGGCCAGGCAATCCCCAGGTCCTGAAACTTTATCCAAGGACCTCAGCAGGCACTTGGGAGCACAAAGAGAGGGTGGTGGGGCATGGGGCCCTCCCGGCTGAGAGTGCCTTTTGGAGAAGGGGTCTGCCCCGATGCAGCATTTCTCAGATCTGGACCCTGACAAATGGGCCACCAGGGTACCCCAGAAGACTGAACTCCCATCTCCCACCACACACACACACACACACACACACACGTGCACACGTACACACATGCATGAGCACACATACACACTGACATTCTCCTCACCCTGAGTAACACAGGACCTGTGAACACCAATTCTAGTCATTTGAGTGTGTGTACAGCTGTGTGTGTACAACTGAGTGCGTGTACAGCTGTGTGTGTGTACAATGTGTGTGTACAACTGTGTGTGTGTACAACTGTGAATGTGTGTACAACTGTGTGTGTACAACTGAGTGCATGTACAGCTGTGTGTGTGTGTACAACTATGTGTGTGTACAACTGTGAGTGTGTACAACTGTGAGTGTGTGTACAGCTGTGTGTGTACAGCTGTGTGAGTGCATGTACAGCTGTGTGTACAACTATGTGTGTACAACTGTGTGTGTGTACAACTGTGTGTGTACAACTGTGAGTGCATGTACAGTTGTGTGTACAGCTGTGTGAGTGTACAGCTGTGTGTGTACAGCTGTGTGTGTACAACTGTGTACAGCTGTGTGAGTGTACAGCTGTGTGTGTGTACAACTGTGTGTACAACTATGAGTGCATGTACAGCTGTGTGAGTGTACAGCTGTGTGTGTGTACAACTGTGTGTGTACAGCTGTGTGAGTGTACAGCTGTGTGAGTGTACAGTTGTGTGAGTGTACAGCTGTGTGAGTGTACAACTGTGTGTACAACTATGAGTGCATGTACAGCTGTGTGAGTGTACAGCTGTGTGAGTGTACAGCTGTGTGAGTGTACAACTGTGTGTACAACTATGAGTGCATGTACAGCTGTGTGAGTGTACAGCTGTGTGTGTGTACAACTGTGTGTACAACTATGAGTGCATGTACAGCTGTGTGAGTGTACAGCTGTGTGAGTGTACAGCTGTGTGTGTGTACAACTGTGTGTACAACTATGAGTGCATGTACAGCTGTGTGAGTGTACAGTTGTGTGAGTGTACAGCTGTGTGAGTGTACAGCTGTGTGAGTGTACAACTGTGTGTACAACTATGAGTGCATGTACAGCTGTGTGAGTGTACAGCTGTGTGTGTGTACAACTGTGTGTACAACTATGAGTGCATGTACAGCTGTGTGAGTGTACAGCTGTGTGAGTGTACAGCTGTGTGTGTGTACAACTGTGTGTACAACTATGAGTGCATGTACAGCTGTGTGAGTGTACAGCTGTGTGTGTGTACAACTGTGTGTACAACTATGAGTGCATGTACAGCTGTGTGAGTGTACAGCTGTGTGAGTGTACAGCTGTGTGTGTGTACAACTGTGTGTACAACTATGAGTGCATGTACAGCTGTGTGAGTGTACAGCTGTGTGTGTGTACAACTGTGTGTACAACTATGAGTGCATGTACAGCTGTGTGAGTGTACAGCTGTGTGTGTGTACAACTGTGTGTACAACTATGAGTGCATGTACAGCTGTGTGAGTATACAGCTGTGTGTGTGTACAGCTGTGTGTGTACAGCTGTGGGTGTGTACAACTTTGTGTACAGTTGTGTGTGCATGTACAGCTGTGTGTGCACGTGCACATGAGCATCTGTGTTTACACGTGTGCCTGTGTGGGTGTGCACCTGTATGTGCCTGTGGGGGTGTGCCTATTAGGGTGTGTACACCTGTGCGGGTGTGCATCTGGAATGGTGTGTGAACACATATGTGGTCTTGGGTACACATATGCATGTGTGTGCACACACATGTGCAGCCTACACATACAGAGCTGTGCATAGACTCAACTGACTAGAGCTGGTGTTCAGAGATCCTGTGTTGCACATGTATGTATGTAAGTATCTGTGGATGTAGGCTGAGCATAAAAGAATTTAAAAGTTTGTTCTGGCCGGGCACAGTGTCTCATGCCCGTAATCCCAGCACTTTGGGAGGCTGGGAGGGTGGATCACGTGAGGTCAGGAATTTGAGACCAGCCTGGCCAACATGAAGAAACCCTGTCTCTGCTAAAAATACAAACAATTAGCCGGGCATGATGGTGGGCGCCTGTAATCCCAGCTACTCAGGAGGCTGAGGCAGGAGAATCACTCGAACCCAGGAGGCGGAGGTTGCAGTGAGCGGAGATTGCACCACTGCACTCCAGCCTGGGCGACAGAGCCTGACTCTGTCTTTAAAAAAAAAAAAAAAAAAAAAAAAAAGCTTTTTCTGACGTCTCTCTCCCGCTTTCCACCCATCCTCCTCTTTTCTGTCTTTTATTCCTTTACTGTAATGAAAAAAAGGAAAGGCAGCTGAGGAGACCAGCAAAGCGCCAGCGAGCTTGAAGTCACGTAGACCTAGATTCAAACCCCAGCTCTGTTATTCTCTCTCCAGTGATACTGAGCAAGTCACTTAACCCATCCAAGCCTCGGTTTCTCATTCATACCGTGGGATAAAAACATTTGCCTGACATAGCACACGACAGTAAGAGTGCATGAATGCAGAGTGAGTGGCTGTGTAGTGGGTGGCTAAGGGCTGACTCTGGGGTCAGACTGGGTTTGCAGCCTGTTCTGTGAGTTTCTAACAGGGTGGCCGTGGACAGTTTGTTGCCCCCCTGTGCCTCCGTGTCATCGGAAGACTGTCACTTTGTAGAGTTGCTATGAGGAGTGAATGTGGTGGCAACTTAACTCCTTACCGCAGTTCTTGGCACATAGCAGGAGCTTTATAAGGGGCGGTTATTAAAATGTGTATCAAAAGCACTGAGGAAAAAAAAGAGAGAAAGCCAAAAAGCATTTAGACTTTTTTTCGTTTTAGAGACAGGATCTTGCTCTGTCACCCAAAGCCGGAGTGCAGCGGCGAGATCCTAGCTCACTACGTGCTGGAGCTCCTGGGCTCAAGCAATCCTCCCACCTCAGCCTCCCAAGAAGCAGGGACTGCAGCTGCAGCCACTGTGTCTAGTAATTTTTGAAAAAAAAATGTTTTGTAGAGACAGGATCTCACTGTGTTGCCCAGGCTGGTCTGGAACTCCTGGCCTCTCAAAATCCCTTCATCCTGCTTTCCCAAAATGCTGGGATTACAGGCATGAGCCACCGTGCCCAGCCTATTTAGAGTTTTTAGGAGGGATGGAAATGTTCTAAAATTGGATTGTGCTGGTGGTTGCACAACTCTTTACATTTACTAAAAATCATTAAATTGTGCACTTGAAATGGTTGAATTTTATGGTGTATAAATTATGCCTCAATAAAGCTGTTTTTTAAAAAGCACTTAGAGTTAGTGAAAAAGCAACTTGCAGAATAATATACACACTATTGTTGTCATTTATGAAAAGTTTTAAACTATGTAAAACAATACTTCTCTAATATAAATATATGTAGTGAAAATATGAAATGCAGCCTGGAATGACATGTGTAAATTTCATAATTACGCTCGCTCCCTGGGGTGGGGCTGAGACACAAGAAGGGAATTTTTATCTGTAATGTTTTATTGTATTTATATTTTTAAAAGACCAGGAAAGCGCCATATGCAATGGTGTCACATAAAGTCACAATAAAAAAAGGCAAAGCCAGGCACAATGGCGTTGTGGTCTCAGCTACTCGGGAGGCTAAGGCAGGAGGATCGTTTGATTCCAGGAGTTCCAGTCCAGTCTGGGCAATATAGCAAGTCTCCATCTCTAAAACATAAATAATCCTGGGGGCAGGGAGAGGTGCCTAATGGGAGAAACCCATGCTGGGGTGGGGAAGGCTGGCAACTTCTGGCTGCGTGACTTGGGTGGTGGTTATGTTGACGTCTCTTTGGAACTAATCATTTGAGGCAACTGTGTTTTATGCAGTTTTATATGCTGTCGTTCACAATCTTATGAGTTCAAAAATCTCAGGCTGGGAATGGTGGCTCGCACCTGTAATCCCAGCACTTTGGAGGCTAACCGGGGAGGATGAGTCTAGCCCAGTAGTTTGAGAGCAGCCTGGGCAACATGGCGAAACCCTGTCTCTGCAAAAAAAAAAAAATACAAGCAAATTAGCCGGTTGTGGTGGCATGTGCCTGTAGTCCCCGTTACTCAGGGGGCTGAGGTGGGAGGATCACTTGAGCCCAGGAGGTGGAGGCTGCGGTGAACCGTGATTGTGCCGCTGCACTGCAGCCTGGGCGACAGAGCAAGACTCTGACTCTTAAAGAAAAGCAAACCAAACAAAACCCTCCATAAAAAATGAAAGTGTTAGTTTGGGTGGATATGTTTTGGGATTTGTTATGTTATTTTCTACAGTCTTGTGTAATAAAATTCAAAATAATTAAAAGAAAATGATGGCCTGCCTTGCAGGTTGGGGTGGGGGCTGTGAGGAATTTGGGATAACACACGGAAGTGCCTGGGGAAAGGGAGGGAGGCTTGCCCGCCTTCCTCAACGAGGGGAGCCTGAGGTGTGGCTGCCTCCAACCCCCAGAGGAGCAACCTGCCCTCCCAGGCTCCCGGACGCCAGCAGATGCTTGGCAAAGGGCCTCAGACAGCCTCCCTGATTTACGAGGCTCTCCACGTTCCCGCTGATGGACGGCCCTCCGCTCGCCCTCCCTCCTCCCTCTAAACGCTGCTGTCTCCAAGGCCACAGGCCCAGAGTGGGAGCTGCACAGGCAGGGAGGAGCCGGGCTGGCCTCCCTCCTCCTCCCACCCAGCTGCGCCATCACCCAGTGGTCTCCTCCACGCTGCCTCCCTCCCACCTCTGTGCATTGAGGGCCTGCCCGCCACGAGCCAGGCACCCGGCTGGGTCTCTGCCTCCAAGGAGCCTCGCAGGCCAGAAACAGCAGGACCTGAACACAGCTGCTTTCCACGTTCCCCAGGCCGCTCTAGGAGTCAGCCTCGAGTGAGACCGAGCCCCCCATGGGATGGTTTGGTGCCAGAATGTTCCAAGAGGAGGCCCTGGCCAGTGAAAGGCCCTGAGGGAGGTGGGACCGTGAGCCTGGGCAGGGGTGAGAGTGGGGAGGGTGGGACAAAAGCACTGAAATGGGTTCTTCCTGAGTACTAAGAACTTTCTACCAAGGCCGTGTGGGAGGGGATGAGCAACAGTCACCACTGGGGCTGCGGGAAGCCAGGTGGGGCAGGAACAGTCCCCCCGCCAGCCGCACTGGGGTGGACTTGGAGCCCTGAGCTAGAACCCCAGAGGGAGCCGGGAGCCCTGGCCCTGCCTCATAGTTGCTCTATGACCTTGGACAGCTCAGGCCACCTCTCAGCCTCCGTTTCCACATTCGCAAAGCTCTGCCGGAACCCCCGCTTCAGAATACTGGGCCCTACCCTGGGCCTGAAGCCTGGGCTCCCTGGGAATGGGTCCTGAGAATCTCCAGAGGATCCCGAGGCAATCAGGTTGGACCCCACAGCTCAAGGGCCACAAAGATGGCGATGCTCCATGCAGATCCTCAAGAAACTCAGCACTGCTGGGGAGACACACCTGAACAGTCATCACCAAGTGTGATAAGGCCCGTAAGGGTGGCACAGATGTGGCCATGCCAGGGGACCACCGTGGAAAGCTCGTCTGCCTTGGCTTCACGGAGGAAGCAACACCTGCGTAGTGTGTTGAGGGCAGCGTAGGAGCGCGCCCGGCGGTCAAGGGCGAATGAAGGTGCCCAGCAGGCAGGGCGGCCCGAGCAGAGGCGTGGTGGCTGGTGTGTTTGGGCGCTGGGCTGTGGTGGGGGTGGGGAGATGGGGGTACTGAATGAGTTATACGGACGCTTCATCCCTGAGTCTTGGACTCTGAATGCAGACAGCAAAGCGCTCCCCGCACTGACCCATAAGGCAGGTGGAGCCCACAGCATCAGTGGCATCCAGGGGAGTGTGATAGGAGGGTGACCAGGCGCCAAGCCCAAGGGACAGGTGCGACAGGAGCCACTGGGCCTCCACCCTCTGCCCCGTAGGGCCCCTTCACACCGAGAGCTCCAGCCAGGCTCAACCACAGGCAGCTCCCCAAACACCACCCTCCTCCCCATGCCTGGCCTCAGCACGTGCTGTTCCCCCTGCCCAGACCCCTTCCTCCTTCCTGCGGCTCTTTGCTGGGCGGACCTTTTCTCAGCCTTCAGGTTTCAGGGCTGAGGCCAACACGGTGCCTCTAGCTCCTGCCTCAGGGCAGAAGAGAGATGAGGGAGGCAGCAGGTGGGGCTGCAGAGGCAGGGGCTGCCATGTGGTTAACCTGATGCAGACCCCCAGCCCTCTGAGGAAGGCTGGACGTGAGCCTGAAGGCCAGGCCTTGTAGGGAGTCTGGGACCCCTGGGTCATTGTCCTGTGGGTTTGAGGGAGCAGAGGACTGGCCTAGCACTGGCAGGTGCCACCGAGGATGGTAAACAAAGCTCAGCTCAGCTCGCCCTCCCTACTCACCAGTGAAGAACTATGCTCTGCCCCTACAGCCTTAACACGTTGGCAAGCATGTCCCGTCCCGGGGGCAGGGGAACAGGTGACTGTCACAGGCCAGGGGCAGGTGGCAATGGTCAAGGGTGTCACTTCTGGAGCCGGACTGCCAAGCCTCAGGCCAGCCTGCCTCTTTCTGGTTATGAGACCTTGGCCGTTTGCTTAACCCTCAGTGACTTAACACAGCCTATTCTACTGTAATAATTATGTATTTATTTCAATGTGCCATCGAGAGACGCAATCAGCACATCAATTCCCATTGTAGATATTATTGTTAGGACAAAGCTAACCTGGGTATTTAAGGGATTTTTAAGTAAGTCTGTTTAAAGAAACGTACTAAGTAAATAATCGTGCAGGTTCCAGGTGGGAAGCTGGTTTTTAAGTGATGAAAGTGAAGGTCATGCCAGCTCGGAATTTCCTTGGACCCAATAGTCTTCGAACTGTTCCGCAGACCCTGGGAGCCCCAGAGGGTTCCAGGCAGGCAGAGATGCACAGACTAGGGGCTGGGAGAGGGTTAGGGTTGCTCTCCAGGGAGCGTGAGGAAGCTGCTCACCCCTGTGGACCAAGTGCTCCCCCCAGTGCAATTAAAATTTGTTTATTGTGAGCTTATTTTTTCCTGCTCTTTTTATTGTGGTAAAAGACATAACCTAATATATATCATTCTAACCATTTTTCTTTTCCTTTCTTTCTTTTTTTTTTTTTCGAAATAGGGTCTTGCTCTGTCACCCAGGCTGGTATACGATGGTGCAATAATGGCTCAATGCAGCCTCAATCTCCCTGGTTCAAGGGATCCTCCCACTTCCTCCCGAGTAGCTGGGACTACGGGTACAAGCTACCACACCCCACTACTTTTTAAAAAAATGTTTTGTAGTGATGGAGTCTCACCGTGTTGCCCAGGCTGATCTCGAATTCCTGGCCTCCTCCCATCTTGGCTTCCCAAAGTGCTGGGATTACAGGTGTGAGCCACTGTACTTGGTCTTGTCTTTTTTTTCTTTTCTTTTCTTTTCTTTCCTTTTCTTTTCTTTTTTCTTTCTTCTTTCTTTTTCTCTCTCTCTTCTTTCTTTCTTTCTTCTTTCTTTCTTTTTCTTTTTTTTCTCTCTCTTTCTTCTTCTTCTTTCCTTCTTTTCTTTGTTTTTGAGACAGGGTCTCACTGTGTTGCCCAGACTGGAGGGCGGTGCTGAGAACATGACTCACTGCAACCTCCACCTCCTAAGCTCAAGCAATCCCCTGCCTCAGCCTCCCGAGTAGCTGGGACCACAGGATGTGCGCCACTGCACCCGGCTAATTTTTTAAAAACATTTTGTAGAGACACAGTCTCACCATCTTTCTCAGGCTGGTCACAAACTCCTGGGGCTCGAGTGATCTTGCTTTGGCATCCCTAAGTGCTGGGATTACAGGTGTGACCCACTGTGCCAGGCCACTTCAACCCCTTTTTTTTTTTGAGATGCGGTCTCGCTCCTGTCGCCCAGGCTGGAGTACGGTGGCATGATCTTGGCTCACTGCAACCTCCACCTCCCAGGTTCAAGCAATTCTCCTGCCTCAGCCTCCTGAGTAGCTGGGATTATAGGCGACCACCACCACGCCCGGCTCATTTTTGTATTTTTAGTAGAGACAGAGTTTCACCATGTTGGCCAGGCTGGTCGTAAACTCCTGACCTCAGGTGATCTGCCCACCTCGGCCTCCCGAAGTGCTGGGATTACAGGGGTGAGCCACCGTGCCCAGCCCATTTCAACAACTTTTAAGCATCCAGTTGAGTGGCATTAAGTACAATCACAATGTTGTACAACCATCACCAGTATCCATTTCAGAACTCTCTCACATCTCAAAAAGAAACTCTGCATCAGTCAACTAAAACCCCCCTATTCTCCACTCCAAAACCTCTGGTAACCTCTATTCTACCTTCTGTCTCTATGAATTTGCCTATTCTAGGGCTATTTTTTTTCCAACGGGCTAATACACATACATGGTAAGAATTCACGGAGCAGAAAAGTTTCTGCCCTTCCCAGATGAACTGCTGTCGCCAGTTTCCTGTTCCTTCTTTCAGAGATATTCTGTGCACATACAAATAGGCATGTGTATACATATCCTTTCATTTGTTTACAAAGTGAATATGCTTTTTATGCCTCTTGCTTTTTTATTTAACAATAAATCTGAGAGATGAAAAGGTATTTTGTACATCAGAATATCAATATATCTTCCATATCAGCACACACATCCTTGTTAATGGTTGTGCCGTATTCTATTGTATAGGTGAGGCATACTGTATTTAGCCAATCCCTTATTGATAGAAGCTCTTCAATTTTTAATCTGTTGCATTTATGTATTGATACCATATGCCCACCCTTAGCTGCAGAAATGAAATAGCACCTACTTAGCAAGGAGAACTAATTAAACATTAAAAAAAAAACTATCAGACTAGCAAAAATTCAAGTCTGGCAATACCAAGTGTTGACAAGGACATGGAGGAACTGGCACTGTTATAGATGATTGGTGAGAGTGGCAATTGTCCTAACCAGTTTGGGAAGAAGCTAGGCATTCTCTAGTCAAGCCAAAGGTATGCAGACCTTAGGCCCAGCAAATTTCCTATCCAAGAAACTCTAAAGAAACTCTCCCTGGCCAGCTGTGGTGGCTCATGCCTGTAATCCCAGCACTTTGGGAGGCTGAGGTGGGAGGATCACTTGAGCTCAGGGGTTTCAGACCAGCCAGGGCAGCATGGCAAAAGCCTGTCTCTACAAAAATTATAAAAATTAGCCAGATGTGGTGGTGTGCGCCAGCTGTCCCAGCTGCTTGGGAGGCTGAGGTGGGAGGATCACCTGAGCCCAGGGAGCTTGAGGCTGTGCTGAGCTGAGATGGTACAACTGAACTTCAGCCTGGGCAACAGAGTGAGACCCTGTCTCAAAATAAATCCCATAGATGGACCAGGAAACAGGAATAGCCATTGCAGCATGTTGATGATAGCCATGCATAGGAACCAACTTAAATGTTCAACAATAGCAGAAAAGAGAAATAAATTGTGGCGTATTCACATAGTGGAATAGTAGACAACAATAAAAACAAACTATAGCTAGATGCATCAACAGGAATAAACTTCACAAACAATAATAAGTCAAAAATGAGTTTAATAAGGTTACATGCAGTATGATGCCATTTTTACAAAGTTTTAAAGCATGTAAAACAATACCATATATTGTTTATAGGTACACACATCTGTAGTAAATGTAAAACTAAGTTCAGGTAAGCCTGGGCAACATAGCAAGACCCATCTCTAAAAAAACAAAACAAAAAAATTAGCTGGACATGGTGGTGCAGGTCTGTGGTTTTGGACACTCAGGAGGCCGAGGTGGGAGGATCACTGGAGCCCAGGAGTTCAAGACTGCAGTGAGCCATGATCACTCCACTGCACTCCAGCCTGGGTAACAGAGCAAGGTCCAGTCTCTTAAAAAAAAAAAAAAAAAAAGTGGGCGAGGCATGGTGGTTCACGCCTGTAATCCCAGCACTTTGGGAGGCTGAGGTGGGCAGATCACCTAAGGTCAGGAGTTCAAGACCAGCCTGGCCAACATGGTGAAACCCCATCTCTACTAAAAATACAAAAACTATGCCCGCCAAACATGGTGGCAGTCACCTGTAGTCCCAGCTACTCAGGAGGCTGAGGCAGGAGAATTGCTTGAAGCCGGGAGGTGGAGGTTGCAGTGAGCCGAGATCATGTCATTGTACTTCAGCCTGGGCAACAGAGTGAGACTCTGTCTCAAACAAACAAACCAACAAAAGGTTGGTTGGAAGCTGCCACTTGCATTGTTAATACCTTTGAATTGCATCATCAATTCAAAGCTATTGGAGGGAACATCTGTGGCTGTTGGCCCTGGGTTTCCACCAGCTCTGGGCTGGTTAGAGTTTCTACCCATTGTAGTTCATGTATAATACTGAGATGTTCACCCCAGTCATGAAGACTGCTCCAGCCAAGACCCTGGCCTCTAGTGGTCCCCAGGCCTGTGGGAGGGAAGCTCGTCTGTGCTGTCACATGAGCCTCAGGCTCTGCCCCTCTTTCTCCCAGAGGTCATTTCTAGAGCTTCCCCAGAGGATCCAGCATTATCCCTCTGTGACACCTAATCTCCTGCCTTAGGCAGCCTGATCCTGGGCTAAGTCTCTCCTGGCCGGGGAGCCTCTCACCCGGCCTCTTTCAAATCCCACAGCACAGACCTTGGCAGTGTGGAGAGAGCAAGCCTGGTTCTTCCAGCCATCCCTGGGCAGCCTCCTGGTGCCCCAGGATAGAAAAAACACTCGCATTTCTTTGCACCATTGACCCCATCACCGCAGCACCAGAGCATCAGACATCTGCAAAACATCATTAGGTAGGTGTTAACTTTTCCCCACTGGTAGGCCTGGTGCTCGTAAATGTACTGTGACGAGTGTAATGTGTTTATGAGAATGTGCATAATAAATTATCAGAAATAGGCTGCATTTTTAATATCATTTAATATATCAAGTTGGCCTCTCAGCAGCCACAAGCTATATTGCAAATGCTGAACTGACTTGCTGGCGTCAGCGCTCCACCATGCTCTCCATGCCGAGGCCATAGTGTACGCCAAGAAGGAGGCAGGAGACCCCCAGAGTGGTGGTTGCTACCTCCCTTCCTGACCTCCCCTCCGTCATCTGGAATCCAAAGAAAAAGGGGCTTCATTTATCCCTGGGCTCCCTACAGAACGCAGCCTGGGGCCTGTGACAGGGTAGGTGCACAATAAATATTTGTGGCTTCATGAATAAATGAATGGAGAAGAGACCTTGGAAGGCCCCTCTCCATCAACCAGCAACATTGTTTGGAACTCCTCCATCCAAGCGCCTCTGTTGGGTTAACATTTTCTGTTAATACAAAGAACGTTCTATTAGCACAGCAGGACAAGAGCTCCTCCGGCAATCAGGGAAGGGTGGAAACGGGGGACACATGTTAGGCCTGGGTCAGAGAGGGCCCTTCTCCTCCGGGCACATGAGCACCAGCCAAGATGCCAACCAAGGAACATCCAGTCAAGTGCTGCCGAGAGGGCATTTCCTGAAAAACACACGTTACCTACTGTGAAGATCTGTTAGCTGGTCCTTCTCCACCAGGAAAGAGGTCAGAACATCCAAACAGGAGGATATCAGACCCCCCAGTGTGGCTTTGCCAAACCTTTCTGGAAATTCCAACACCTGCCTTGGGTTAGGCACTCACTTCCCCAGTGAAGAATCACTAAATATTGAGAAATGTCACTGATGGGCATATGTTACACATGTGAACAGCATAGAGGCAGCCCAGCAGGTTGAAAAATCACTGTTAAACCATTAGCACCCTCTAACCCAGCAAGTATCAACCTCCATTGTGCACCAGAATCATCAGGGGTACTTAAGATGCATGCTCAGTGTGCACACACATATTCTGAGTCAGTGGGTGTGAGGTAGGGGCCTGGAATCTGCATTATTGATAGACATCCTGGGCTGGGCGTGGTGACTCATGCTTGTAATCTCAGCATTTTGAGAGACCAGGGCAGGAAAACTGTTTAAAGCCAGGAGTTTGAGACTAGCCTGGGTAACATGGGGAGACCCCGTCTCTACAAAAATTTTAAAAATTAGCTGGGGATGGTGGTGCATGCACGTGGACCCAGTTACTTGGGAGGCTCAGTTGGGAAGATCACTTGAGCCTCAGGAGGTCGAGGCTGCAGGGAGCCATGATCTCACCACTGCACTCCAGCCTCGGTGACAAAGTAAATAGACACGCTGGTGCTACAGATACCTGGACCATTTTTTAAAGAACCCACTTAATCTCATTTGACAGGAGCCCTTGAGAGGGTCTGTGGGGAGTTAGGAGAAAGCTCAGAAGCTCGTTGGGAAAAGCAGGGGGCACAGAGGCAAGGGCACGGGGCTCCTGAGGGCTGTGACCAAGGGCAGACTCTATCCACTTAACTTTGCCAGAGGCTGATCCAGCTGCCCAGCTGCCCACCTCAGCATTGGGAATGGAAGGCGACGTGATTGATGAGGCTCTGGACATATCCAACAGCTTAGAGATGCCCACACATGCCAGCCAGCGCCCAGCCTTGGTAAGTGCATCCCCTTGTCACCTGGTCCTGGCAGCAGACACGGAGCAGCCAACCGCATGTCACTGGTAGAGAAATCGAGCCAGGCACTGGGAGTGCAATGACAGTTTGCACCAGGAAGGTTTGCACCAGGGCGATTTGCACCAGGAAGGTTTGCACCGGGATGGTTTGCACCAGGAAGGCAGGGGCAGCAGAATCACAATTCCCTGAGCGCCAGTTGCACACTGGGCACTGTGTACCCATCCTCGCCTTTAACTCACACAAGCTTGTTGTTATTCTCCCCCATTGCTGATGAGACCCAGGGCCTGTTAAGCAACTTGCCCAAAGTCTGGCACACTTAGGAGGAGGCTCCCCTGACTTTTGATTCTAAGTCTGCCTACTCCGTGACCTATGCTCTTTCTAGAAAGTAGACACCTGCCCAGATAACACCACTTCTGTCCCTTGGGGAGGCCCCACCCCATTTCAGCTGGGCTCGGAGCTGGGCAAATTCAGACCTAGAGTGGATTTCAACTCTGCCACCTGCCAAAGGCTGGACCCCAACATGCCATGTGTTTCTCCAGTGGGCATCCTGGGGTTCCCTGGCTCCATGCTTAGGAGGCTGGGCCCTCCACCTGACTTCTTCCAAACCCTCCCCGAGAGCCAGCTCCTGCAGAGCCAAGAGCCATGAGCTGATCCTCCAAAAACCAGACCCCCAAGAGAAGCGGCCAGGAGGGAGCAGCCAGCTCTCGGTGAACACAGTCACAGGGCCTTGATGTTAAAAGGGCAAGGCTCAGGGGTCAGGATGTCCAGGTCTCATCCCCAGTCTGCCTCTTGCTAGTCACTTGACCTCCCGCAGCCTCAGTCTCCCCAACTGTAAGATGATGACGACACCCTGTAGCTCCTTAGTAAAGGAATGATAAAATGACAGCTCAGCTTCTGCATTTTAATACCTGTGTTATTATATAATCATTTTGTGATGCAGCCACCTCTGGCACAGAAAAAGTCACTCTGTGCCTATTTAAGGATTAATCCCCTTAAGCATTCCTGGAAATGAGAGCCCCTCTGTGCCAGGCTGCCCTTCCAGGCTCTTCTGTCCTTCCCTTGGCCTTTGGCTCTTGGAAGGCTGAATATTTCTCCCACCAGGACCTCAGACTATCTTTAGGGAACCCCCAGGCCAGTCATTCCCACTGTATCCCCTGAGGCTCTTGGCCTCCTTCCCTCCTTCTCTTCCTCCTCCTTTTTTTCCCCCTCCTTCCCCTCCTCCTCAGTTTGGGCTTCCCATGTCCAAGAAGCCTCAGGATGAGCTTTGGGAACAAGGTTTTACCTGTGTTTCCAACTCTGCTCTGAGCCTCTGAGCTCTGTAGTGGAGGGGAGGAGAGGGAGAAGGGAGGGAAAGTGGAAGCATCAAAAAGGACACTGGGCTGTCATCGCAGCTCTGCCGCCAGCCAGCAGTCCCCCTGGGCACATCCTTGTGCCTGAGCGCTAATTTCCTCACCTGTGAAATGGGAACAGCAGGCCCTGCCTACATCCTGGGGTGGTTTAAGGAATCAATGAGATGACAGCTGTGAATGTTCTTGGCACAGTACAACGTATGCCATGTGTTCCTCCAGTGTTTTCAAAGGCCGGTAGTGCCCGCCACCACCCAGTTCAGAACTCAGTACGAAACATGAATTTCTCATCACTTCTCACCATGAGTCTTGTCTTTCCAAAGGAAGGGAGAAGGGAAAGCCGACTGAGCCCCTCTTATCTGTCATGTTCTGTGCTGGATGGGGCTTTGCCACAATGCTGTGCAGTTGGAAACAGCCTCACTTCATAGATGAGGAAACTGAGGCTCAAAGAGGTCGAATAGCCTGCCAGAACTGTGCAGCTGGAAGCCGTAGAGCAAGGTTTCGCCTCTCTTTACTCTGCTCCCCATCACTCTGCAAGGGTTACAGTGGGGGAACAAGAGCCGCTTGGAGCCCCTTATTCAGACTCAACAAAGGCACCCAGCTAAGAAGCTAAGTGTCTTTCCCGTCAGTGGAAACCAGAGGGTAAACAGGATTCCATTCGTGCCCGGGGCTTTCCGGGAACACACCTGTCCAAGCAGTAGCAGTTCCCAACAGAGCTCTGGTCCGGAAAGCCAGACAACCGGGGCTGGGCCCTCTGGGATTTGTTTAGTGATCTGACCGTGTGGGAGGCCTAGAGTAGGAGTGTGGTGGGGGGAGGGTGCCGCCCAGCCTCATTGCATCACTCACCGCCCAGACCTTCCCCTCACCCGCTCCTGACCAGGCCCTGTCCAGGTTCTCAGCCACCCTGCCGCGGTGGGTCCTTCGGACTACTCACTGACCGAGTGAAGGACTGACCCGAGGTTCGAGTGCTGTGTTGTATGTGACCTGAGAATATGTGTGCACAGACTGTGCCCCCGTGTCCTTGCACAGTTGAGCGTCTACATGTCCTGCCCGTGTGTAGGCAGCCTGTCCCTACACGCTAGGAGAGTGACTCCATGTCCTGCTAGATGGGGGGGAGAGAGGGACTTGTGCCCAGGGTCCCCTGGTCACTTCTATGGGCGCATGTTTGTGTGTCTTGTTAGGGGTGCTTGGGGGTGTGGAAGCCTGTGTCCTGGGTGCCCTTGACCTGTGTGTGCGCTCCATGAGGTGTGCGCGCGTGTGCACGGGGGGTGCGCTGTGTCACAGCACCCTCAACCAACTCTACGTGCGCATGCAGACGTTTGTATGTGTGTCCCACGGTGTGAGCGAGCGGATGCTTCCACCACGTATCTCTGCACACGCGTGTGTGCACTTGCACACCTGCGTGCGTCCCGAGAGAGCGAGCAGAGCCCAGCGTGGGCTGGCAGGCGCGGGAACGTGTGGGTGCGCGTCCTGCGGGTCCCTGCCCGGCCGGCTCCCGGCTTGTACCGCGGCCGTGCATGAGCGGAAGGCGCCCGGCGGCCCTGCCCGGCCGCGAGTGTGCGCGCGCGGGGTCCCGGGCCGGCGTGCGCGCCGGTGTGAGTGCGAGTGAGTGTGGCGCCGCGCGGCTCCCTCCGCTCCGCGCCGCCCGCGCAGTCCGCACACTCACCCTGCTTGGCTGCTGCCGGGTGACGCGGGCTGGGCCCGCCCCCTGCCTGCCGGCCCCTGGCGCTCACTCCAGCCGTCCGCAGCGGAGCGGGCAGCAGCCGAGTCAGGGCCGTCCGGGGGCGCGGCCGGCGATGCCTGCAGCCCCCGCCGCGCCCCGCCGGGCCTGCTGAGCCGCCCCCGGGCCGGGGTCGCGCCGGGCCGGGCCGCGCCCGGGGCGGGGCGGCGCTGCCTGCATGACCCTCCGGCGGCGCGGGGAGAAGGCGACCATCAGCATCCAGGAGCATATGGCCATCGACGTGTGCCCCGGCCCCATCCGTCCCATCAAGCAGATCTCCGACTACTTCCCCCGCTTCCCGCGGGGCCTGCCCCCGGACGCCGGGCCCCGCGCCGCTGCGCCCCCGGACGCCTCCGCGCGCCCGGCCGCGGCCAGTGCCGGCCGCCGCAGCCCCTCCGACGGCGCCCGCGAGGACGACGAGGATGTGGACCAGCTCTTCGGAGCCTACGGCTCCAGCCCGGGCCCCAGCCCCGCGCGGCCGCCCGCCAAGCCGCCGGAGGACGAGCCGGACGCCGACGGCTACGAGTCGGACGATTGCAGTAAGTTTCCAACTCTCCGACTTCGCGCCCCCTCCCCTGGCTCGGGCTTGGCGCCCCCAGGCCTCGCGGGTCCCCTCGGCCGGTCCCCCTCGCGTGGTCGCGCTCTCCCTCGGCGCACACCCCCGCCGCGGGGTTGCGGGCCCCTCGCGCGCTCCGTGCACTCCCCGCGCCCTGCCCGCCGGCCTCGAGCCCTCCCTGACCCGCACCGGAGAGGAGGGAAGTTTGGGGGCACCCCTTGGGGGTGCCCCATTTCCGGGGCCGGGTTCCCAGGAGCCGGCGCCGCGCCCCCTCCCTGCCAGCCCGCCCTCCCCAGGCTCCGGCGCGGGCGGCTGCTTTTGTTCCCGGGAAGGGCGGAGCTGTGTCCCGGGGAGACACCAGTTGCTGCCGGCCTCGCGCTCGCTCCCCGCTCGCCAGCCGCTCCGGGAGGGCCTCGCGGCCGAGGGTCGGGGTTGGGGCGGGCTGAGGAGGGGCCCGAGGCTGGGAGCGGCCCGGCCTCCCGCGTGGGCCCGGCGGCCCGCAGAGCGCAGCGGCTTTGCCGGTGCGCGGGCAGAGGACCAGGAGGACCGCGGGGCCGCTTGTCCTTTGGAAAAACCTTGGCGGTTCCTCCTCCAGTGTCCATGGACCCCGCCGCGGCGCTGGCCAGGGCCGCGCACCTGCGCCCACCTGTTACGCCCGCGGCCCCCGGGCGGAAAGGGCCTCCCAGCCCGCTCCCCTCCTCCCGGACTGAGCCCTGAGCCCCGGGGAGCAGGCAAGCGCCGGAGTCCCGGGACCGAGGCCCGGCCGGTGGGCGCCCTTTCCCATCCACCGGGCTGGACAGGCTGGGAAACCGAGGCCGGAAGAGGTCGCAGTCCAGTGAGGAACCGGTTTGCGCGGGGTGGGGATGGGACGTGAGAACCCCCTCCTAGCCCAGCTGTGGCTCCCGACTTGCCACTGAGACCTGGAAAACCAGCGTCAAACCCCAGCCCTTCCCGGGATGTGGCCCGGGCAGGAGTCCTGCTCTAGCTTCTCCAGGGCTGGGGCTGCCCCTCCCCTGTGCAGGGGTGTCTGCGCCTGGCTTGGGCACTCACCAGGGCCTGTGGGCTGCGGGTCTGGAGTTTCCCAAGCATCAAATGTGCCAGCAGAAGCTGAAGGTAGGGATTACCAGTGCCCCCGGGGTGGAGACCCCCCATCGCTGCACCTGGGGAGGCCCATCAGCAGTGGCCGGTTAGAGCAGGGCCCCTGTAGGGAAACTGCCTGCCAGGTACTTTTTCGAGGCTTGGACCACGGCCCTCGGGCCAGCGCCTGGCATATGAAGGCCCTGCCCTGGGGTGTAGGGGCTGGGGAGCCGTCTTGTCCCTCCACTTTCCTGCCAGCTTGGGGAAATTGGGTCGGAAGAGTTTTTTGCCCTCAGGGCTGTGCCCTAGATCCACCCCCTCCCCTCTGCTCCTGGCACCATGTGCAAAGCTCACCCCGGACTTGCTGAGCCTCTGGGCAGGCCCTAAGTGGCCACTCGTTTGGCTGGCCTGAATCCAAAGCCTCCCCCAGAAGAAGGGATGGGAAACTTGTTCCCATTTCCGGCATCACTGCCACTGCACCCAGGAAGTAAGAGGGGAGGGCAGAGCTTCAGGCCACCTCCTGGTTCCACAGAGGGCCCTCTGGATAGCGAATGGCCAAGAGACTTTTTTTTTTTTTTCTGTCTCTGAACCCACAAAGCAAGGAGGGGACCAGGAAGCTCGAAACTCAGGCCAGCCGGCCCCATGTCCAATTCATCGACTCAGCAGCCCTTGGCGGAGCATGTCCTGGCAGCAGTGCTGGGTCCCTGGCCTTAGATACATGCCATGCAGGGGCCAGACTCACATGGGGTCAGCAGTGCAGGGCAGAGCTGGCGCAGCTTTGCCAGCTTGAACTGTGGGCTGGCCACACCCGTATTACCAGGACACGCCAAAGAAATGCTAAAAACGGGCTCAGAGGAGCTAAGGAGGACGGTGTGCCACCGAGCCAGGGCCTGCGTGGGCCCCTGTCGCCCCCTTCAAGGGGTGCCCCACCCCAGGCTTGGATCCTATGGGAGGCTGAGCAAATATCCTAGGCACAGGAGCCCAGAAATCTTGGCTCTCGTCCGTGGTGGGGGAACAGGTTCTGGGGTGGGACTGCCTTCCACCCAGTACCCCAGGCCGTGCCCCCCTCTGGGCTGTGACAACCAGATCCCTAGAATAAGCCTAAGTGATTCAAGCCAGATGGTTCATTATGGCTTTAGCCAGGGTTATGCTATTTGCTGCCCTAATTATTGGATTATCTCTGTTCTGACAAAAAGAAATGAGGGCGGTTGCTCTGTTGTCCAAGGCAGAGAGTGAAGTGCTGTTTATTTACTCAGCCTTTTCTCCTGGCTCTTTAAAGCCCTTCCTTTATTAAGTCATGTCAAAGCACAAGCACACAACTCACATGTTGCCAGCAGATCTCGCAGAGGGGCGATGACATGGAGGAAAGGCAGTGAATGTCCTAATGAGCAGGACCTGGTGTCTGCCCTGCCAGTTCTCCTAGGATGGCCTCTGTGGCGTGCTGCCCTCCAGGTGGGCCGTGGGCCCCACACACCACACGCTGCCCCTGCGTGAGTTGCTCTCCTGCCTGGTCCCCACCTGTGGAAGCCCAGTTCATTCTTCAAAGCTGTAATCACTAGAGTGCTGTGGGTTGCAAGTGACAGAAAACCAACTCAGAGCGGCTTAAACAATGAGGACAGCTGAGGTCTTGCCACACCAGGGTGCACCAATGTGTCAGCACCTCAGCACCGTCAGGGGTGATGGTCCTGTCCATGGATGGTCTTTGCACGTGGCTGTGCGCTTTTCCTTGTAGACCAAAAATCAAGGCCCATTTCCTATTCCAAAGGGTGTCTGGGTGAGGAAGGTTCAGGTGCAAACCAAGGTCAGAATGACACTGTCAGTCTCCATCATCAAAGCAGGACCCTCGGGTCCAAGGTGGCTGCTGCAGGTCCAGGCATCACACGTAACAATAAGGTCCTTGATTGGGTAAGGACTGATTCCTTTTCTCGTGTCTCAGTTTAGGAGCAAGGAAACCTCTCCGAGAAGTCCCCAGGAGACCTGTCCTTTTGTCTTGTTGGCCAGCATTGCCTCATATGTCCATGTTAAACCTGCCCCGTGTGGTTCACCCGGGACCGGGTCAGGACTGATGCCCATGCAGGTCTGGAGCAAGGACAAAGTGTTGAGTCCACCTCAAAGGTTCTCCTTGTCAGGGGGCATATTCCAGCCCCCACTGGCTGTGGTGCCCCTTCCTTTGAGCCCAGAACCTCTTTGGCCCCAGTCATGTTCTACCTGGACCCGTGATATTTTTAATGCACTCAATGTTACAGCACCACCTATGTGTCAGGCTCTGTGTCACGCACGTGTAACATACAAGAGTGCTGAGAGGCCATCTCTGACCGGAGGGTATTCATCAAAACCAAGACAAACAGGGGACCCTGCAGCGAGGGTCAGGGAAGCAGGAACCCAAATGGGAAGCTCTGGCTCGCGGAGGTCACTCACAGAGAGGGCTCAACCCTAAGACGGGGGGGAGGGAGGAGGTGGGCTGGCAGAGGGGAAAGAGGAAAGGGGGGTGCTCCTGGCAGAGGGACAGCTGTGTACACAGGTCCTGAAGTGTCAGAATCTCAGCCCAGTGTAGGCAAAACAATAGAACCAAGTGGCTCAAAGAAGCGGAAGGGACCTATGAGGAGGCCAAAGCGGTCATATCACAGAAGGTCTTAAAGGCCACACCAAGGAGGTTGAACTGAGTCCAGGAGTTGATGGAGAACCTTCCAACAATTTAAAGCAGATGATGAAGATGTTTATAAAAATCTTAACACTCATCTCTAAGCTCCTGGGAAGCAGGGATGACGGCTCATTTCTGTCTATCCTCCCTGCAGTGCTGGCCTGGCTCAGTGGCTCAGTTTCCCCAACTATAAAATGCTTTCAACACAAGCTTGATGGTTTTCTATGGTCCTTGCCACAGATTTTTTTTTTTTTTAACTATTTGAGAGCCTGATATTTTTCTTCCAAAAAAAAAAAAGAAATCAGGGTAGATTTCCTATTCCCAAGGGTGTCGGGAAAGTCCAGGCACAAACCAAGGCTATGGTGATGCTGTCGGTCTCCATCAGCCGAGCAGGGAGGTGTTTGGCCTTAGAGGAGCCAACAGGGGCTTGAGCTTGATTTTCTCTGAATTAGCCCCATTAAAGCTCTATCATTATCGACAAACGGGTGACAACTCTCAAAGGCCCATTAGTGACCAGCCCTCATTATTTTTTCGAAGATGTAAACTTCAGTGAGGTCATGTGATTTGCGCGCTCCAAGGGCAGGGCACTGAGGCTCACAGAGAAGCACCTTCTCCTGCCCTTAGGGCCCTCGTCACTCCCAGCACAAGCCCGAGGTGCTTTTCCAACTCAGAGGGCTCTCCAGGGCCGCGAGGCGGCTGAGCCCTCACCCTCCTTCCCCAAGAGCAACTCTGCTTTTCTCTCTTTTTGTTTCTTAGTTGCATCCTCCTAAGATTTCAGCTAAACGAAGTGGCAAAAAATAAACAACAACAAAAAACCACTTTTTGGACCAGGGCAGAGTGGCCCGTGCCTGTAATCCCAGCACTTTGGGAGGTGGAGGCAGGAGGATTGCTTGAGCCCAGGAGTTCAAGACCAGCCTGAGCAATGTCGTGAGACCCGCCCCCACACACACACCACTGTCCCCCCCACACACACACACCACTGTCCCCCCACACACACACACCACTGTCCCCCCCAACACACACCACTGTCCCCCCACACACACACCACTGTCCCCCCTCCCCCCACACACACCACTTTCCCCCCACACACACACCACTGTCCCCCCACACACACACCACTGTCCCCCCCCCACACACACCACTGTCCCCCCTCCCCTTGCACACACACCACTGTCCCCCGCCACACACACACACCACTGTCCCCCCACACACACACACACCACTGTCCCCCTCTCCCCACACACACACCACTGTCCCCCACACACACCACTGTCCCCCCCCCCACACACCACTGTCTCTATGTAAATATTTTTTAAACTAGCTGGGCATGGTGGTGGGCACCTGTAGTCCCTGCTACTCGGGAGGCTGAGGTGAGAGGATCGTTTGAGCCTGGGAGGCTGAACTGTGATTGCACCACTGCACTCCAGCCTGGGCAACAGAACAAGAGCCTGTCTCAGAAACAAACAAACAAACAAACAAAAAACAACAACTTCTTGGGAGCCACTAGGCCTCCAGGGAGAAACTATCAGGATGGAAGTGAAGAGGCCTAGATTCTGTGGCCTGGTCTGCTGGGCCGTGCTGAGCAGCTCACCTGCCCTCTCTGAGCCTCATTTCTCTGAAGGGAAATGAAGTTGGGCCATGTGCTCCCTAAGAGAGCTGCACCAGCCTCTCAAAATTGTGACCGAGCTTCTATTTATAAACTATCATTTCTTACCTTCCAGTGGAGTTCAGAGAAATTCGTCAGTGCCTTCCCGGTGACACTCTGGACGCGCTGTCCCTTCCCAGGAGGTGGTGGCAGGTGTCAGTTTCCCCCGAGCAGAGGGAGCAGGTCACTGCCCTCCGTGGACAGGGGTTTGTGCAGAGCCAGCGCAGGGGCTCCTCCCCTCCAGGACCTGGGTGTCCCAGGGGGAGCAGACAGCCACTCCGTCTTCTGGCTGTCCTTCTCTGGGGTTGGGAAACAGGCAGAAATCAGACTGTGCATTTTCACACGTGAGGGTCACACCGGCTCCGAGCTCCTGGGAGCACCTGGAGGGCAGGTGGGCTTGAATGGCCCAGCCACATGTGTCTGCATCTGTTTGTTGGTCTCAGAGGTGTGGCCAAGGCATGGTCCCGTTGCTCAGGAGGCTGAATCATTGGGGGAACACACCCCAGGTAGGCCTGACCTGAACGGCATCGAATGACTGTCACGTAAAGCCAACGGCTTTGGAGAATATTGTTACAAAAGCACAGATTGGTGTGTCTTGGGCTGTGGCTGTGTGCATTGCTGCAGGAGCGGTGGGATATACCTACCTTCCAGCAGCCTCACCTGCTTGGTGTGTAGATGGCAGCTAGCATGCCAGCTACAGCTACTGGAGGCACACATACCCTTCTCAGGAGAACGTGCCCCAGGCTTCACTCAAGACCTAGTGTTTATTGATTTTTCTGAGACAGGATCTCACTGTGTCACCCAGGTCGGATGCAGCGGCACAGCCACACTCACTGTTGCCTCAACCTCCTGGGCTCAAGGGGTCCTCCCACCTCCGCCTCCTGAGTAGCTGGGACCACAGGCATGCGCCACCATGCCTGGCTATTTCTTTTTTTTTTTTTTTTTTGTTTTTTGAGACGGAGTCTCGCTCTGTCGCCCAGGCTGGAGTGCAGTGGCGCGATCTCGGCTCACTGCAAGCTCCGCCTCCTGGGTTTACGCCATTCTCCTGCCTCAGCCTCCTGAGTAGCTGGGACTACAGGCGCCCGCCACCGCGCCCGGCTAATTTTTTGTATTTTTAGTAGAGATGGGGTTTCACCGTGTTAGCCAGGATGGTCTCGATCTCCTGACCTTGTGATCCGCCCGCCTCGGCCTCCCAAAGTGCTGGGATTACAGGCGTGAGCCACCGCGCCCGGCCCATGCCTGGCTATTTCTGTATTTTTTGTAGAGGTGGGTGTTGCCATGTTGGCCAGGCCGGTCTTAAACTCCTGGCCTCAAGTGATCCACCCGCCTCAGCCTCCCAAACTGCTGGGATGACAGACGTGAGCACCGCGCCAGCCACCAAGATCTGTTGGCTCTTAGTTTGCACATAGTTCTAACAAGTATCATCACCTGGTTTCTTGGGAGAAACAATGACTGAACAGGTGAGAGAGCTGTTTCTACTACCATAGACAAGTAATCGAATAGGGTTTCAGGCTCATGTCAAAGAAAGAGGCAGAAAAATAAAACCGAAAAGAGGACCACCCGGGACCCTCTGGTTGCTTCATGTCCCCGTTCGCATCTGGACTATGACTCTGACGTTCGGAAGAGTAATCGTAGCCATAGCGGCGACTCAGGTTATTCAGAAAAGCTTAAGTGACCATTTGTATGTTCTGTTCCCAAAGGCAGGGAGGGAAATGATCCAGTCGAGGACAGTTTCATTCCAGAATGGGTCTCGTAGAAGCCAGTACCTAGAAAACCCACCATAGGGATCTGCTTCTTCTGTAGTGATCTACGGATCCCCTCCTACACCCCAGGCACACTGTGTGCTGTGAGGTGGATACCACCGTTGTCTCCATTTGACAGATGAGTAAACTGAGGCATAAAGACGTTAGATCAGCTGGTCACACAGCAGGGAAGTACATGCTGGGATTTGAACCCGGGAGACCGATGTCAGAGGGCAGGTCTTGCACCCCACACTGCTGCAAAGAGAGACACGTGCTGATCCGTGTTAGAAGGGGGTGACCTGGACAAATGCCACTCCCATCACCAGCTCCACACCAATGGCCTTTCATTAGCCAATTTCCCTGCAGACCCAAGAAACTGTATTATGCCCGGCTGGGCCCAGCACTCACCCAGAGATCTGCAAACTTGTTCTATAAAGGGCCGGACAGTAAATATTTTCAGCTGTGCAGGCCATATGGTCTGCTTCTGAGGCAGGAAAGCAGCCGCAGATGAGATGTAAATGATGGGCCCAGTCAGGTGTGGCCATAATTGGATCTAGATCCATGTTGGGAGCGTAGCTCAGAGCCTGAAGAATAGAATCTTTCAAGTTTGGCCTTCCCTTATCCCAGGATCACACCAGTCGTTAAGCCCGCACCTGCTGGTTGGCCTGTGGTTGGAATCATCACCTCCCCCAGCCCCACTGTGCCGTTGGCGAACTCCTACTCATCCCTCATGGCTCAGGTGAAACACCACCTCCTCCAGGAAGCCTTCCCTGATTGTCCCAATTCACATGGGCTCCCCGTGG